>NW_022170738.1:6772075-6890330 GCF_008802855.1 Photinus pyralis
AAGTAGTTTTAGAAAAAAATCTTTTTATTGCAATAGAACAAAACCTGTTAAAATGAAATTCAGTATGGCGGCTACATACATATGCATAGCAATTTTCTTTTATTGAAAGTTTTTATTCCCTTTACAACGGTAATCAAATAATATGACCACTTATTATTGTTACACTTTAATCAAATAGCCTTATTAATTTAATACTGAATTTAATAATTACACATCCTTAGTAAATCATAGGTTGTCTTTCATCATTAAAAAAGGAATAAAAAACTTTTAAATTATATACTATCCTAACGTAAACAAGTTAAAAAGTAATCGTAAACGATTTACATAAAGCGCATTTCCACTTGCATTCATTTCCTATTTGTACGATGCAACTTTTGTTAAAATTGTAAAAATCCGGCCACAAATATGAAAGATAGCGTTGCACATGTGCAATCCATTTTTGACGTGCTACTTCAATTTCAGTTTATAAGAAGAGTTTTATTTCAATGCTTTTCTAAATAAGAAAGTTGGAACTGCGCATGCGCAAACCTAAATTTTGAAACTGGTATTAGCTTTTCCTTTATTCCAAGTGCCTATGTATAAAATTTCATCTAAATGCTTCCATAACTAAAAAAGTTGGCACTGCGCATGCGCAAGACCAAATTTTGAAACTGGCGTTAAATTTGCTTTTATTCCAAGTGGCTATGTATCAAATATCATTTAAATCCCTCCATAAATAAGAAAGTTGGCACTGCGCATGCGCAAAACCAAATTTTGAAATTGGCGTTAAATTTGCTTTTATTCCAAGTAGCTATGTATCAAATTTCATTTAATAGATATTTATTTTATTAGGAGTATAAGTTACACTTTATGTGATCGAGTATGAAAGTTTAAACGCCGAGGCGAGTTAAATTCATACGAGTCACATAAAGTAACTTATACTTCGAATGAAATACTATATTTTATTTTCAAACGTCATTTACATTTAATGTAGGAAATAGGTAAAGATGCACTCAATAGGTACCACAAATAATATCAATTTCGCGGCATTCGCCAACTGGTAATGAAAATTATCAACTCTTGTCAAAATTGCCAACTAGTTAAGTATTGGAGGGGCAGCCTGCCCCCCCATAGGTCCGTCGCTGCCTTCTTCAACTGTGTTGGCAGATTGCAGAGGTGATATTACCTGTTTAACACAGACATGGAGGATCTAATAGTTGCTGCAGGGTACATATCGAAGAATCCTTATAGAATAAAGAAGACATTGCCACCAAGATCCATTTGCATGATAAGGTATTTAATTCTCTTCGTGTTTTTAAATTTTGCATCAGAATGTACGGTCTAAATTTCTAGCGCCCTCGGACACGCCCTGTCAGGGACTTTCTGAGCGTGGTGCCACTGTATAGTGAAAATTCATAAAGATTTCGGGAAGGTTTCAGAATCTAATACAAGCGCAATGTTACAAAATGCCACTTTAAATAATTGCACGTTTAATTTTAACATCAAGTAGAATAATTTTCTTCAGAAAAGGTACCTATAGTTTTGTTTGATTTGATAAATAGAAATATAAAGTTAGTGGACGTAAATGCTAAGTGTGTATTTTGTTTTCACTAGAGTGGCGTATAAATGTTATACGCCGCCGGAGTATAACACTTATACGCCGCTCAAAATAGGTGTCAAAAAAGTTACACTTAAACCTTCATAAAACTGTCGCTATAACTACAGTTAAACGACGTTTGAAAATAAATATTTTTATAATTAAAAAAGTTTGCAATTCGGTTTATAAATGGTCGAGATGCGAAAAGGGCACTGTGAATCTTGAATCGATTCGACTCAACTTTTGGCATTGCGTATTATATGGCTAAAGCTATGTCCATATTGAATTTCATGCAATTCAGTTCATAACTAACGGAGATGTAAAAGCAATTTCTAAACAAAGTTATCGTTCACACGGACAGATAGAGGGACAGACAGACAAAGGAACAGACGGACAGACCAACAGGCAGACGACAGACAGCAATGCAAAATTATAAACGATCCCTAGGAGGATCGTTAATAAACGGCAAAAGTGTAAAATTGTGGAACATGTAAAAAACGGTTTTTTGTTTTTTTTACAATAACTTTTTTTGTAAGCGGTACAGAAAAAATTCCTTTCTTGGTACAAGACTCGACACCATAACGAACCAAATAGCGAAAAAAGTAGAACAATAGCTCTTAAGATAAAAAACTAGTAGCGTCTCAAAACGAGCGGACGGACGGACGGACGGACGGACAAAGTGGCCACAATAGCGCATTTTTTTTTATTGTGGAAATGCGCTAAAAAGGAAATCAGTGCTCGATTTCGCTCTTCCAGATTAAAGCGCCTAAGCTGTTTGTATAGCATCCATGTTTTTTCAGAAAATGAGCAACATTTTTATGCCGAATACAACGATATGCTACACAAAAAGCAAAGTGATGGTTTGAACAGGATGGTGCATTCGCGTACAACGCGGAAATAAGCACCGGTATAGATCAGAATGAAGAAACAAGAGCCATATAGCTAGGAGCTGCCTTCTACCAATACGTGATGGGGGCCGTACAAGAAAGTTATTGTTGATTTCTTTCTTTTTTCAACAACAGAAAAACTTAATAATATAGACATGTGAGAAAATAGTTAAAAGCGTGGGACAGAGAGTTGTTTAAAACAAAGAAAGTACGCAAATACCCGTACTTACGGTTAACAAATTCATATTTAAAATGTATGCGTTTAACGTTAAACATCTTTTATTGTGCTTAATAAGCACGGTCTTGAATTATATTTGTTAAATAAAATTATTTAGGTTGTCAGATGTGTCATAATGCTAGTTTTTTTAATCCATAATTACATTAACAAATTTATGAATAAAACACGACCGATGTAAATATAGAGAACTGTTTAATATTAATTTCGTGATACAACACAAGAAGTGTAACGACTAATGAGTAATTCATATTTAAAGAAATTAGCATTTTGAAATTTTAAGTGAATTAAATAATTAACTTTAGCTAACAAATTTATATATCAAGATTTTCGAGATATATCTTTTAGGTCGACGAATTCAAATTGTCGGTATTAATTAGAAAATAATTGTTACACAATGTCGCGCGATTGATACGAAAGATTTATTAAGAATTTATCAAATTTAAATACAAAATTATACAGCGCGTCCGTTGCGGTTACAAAACAAGAGGCTTGGCCAACATAATTTACTTCCTCAACTTTTTTGTTTAACAAATGGATAGTGTTTATCTGGAAATTATCACTTTTCGTTTTTTGGTTCATTTTCTTTCTGTACCTATAGTTTCGGGTTGTGAGTATAGCATGTAACACTCGATGTAACATATTCTCAAATTTTTTGGGCATTCCGATTTCAAGTGGACCTTTTTCTTTTGTGTCATCAAAAGATCTACACCCGTATGTCCCCCAACCATAGAATTCCTCAATGATTAATTGTTCAGGTGTATTACAACATTGTTTCCACTTTATAGTGCGGTTATGTCCTTGCGTGTCATATATGTAGCGAAAGCAGTTCCATAGTATTACACTGATTTTAGTACGAGTAATTTCGTTTATTTGCTCAAATAATCAGTCTAGTTCTAAGTATGTTTTAATTTTTTTCAAAATTGTAACCGTAAAGTACATAACACACCATCATGAATTATTATTGTTGTTTAATTACCAATTAAATTGATCATTTCATTTCATTTAATTAATCTCGTGGGATTCCTTACGGATAAACACAAAACGATTTTGCTTATTTAGCCTGTATTTAAGGTATTTGATTATTTGTTTCGGGCTAAAAAAAGATTAGTTTCTAGAATTATTAAGAATAGGAAAATGTTTTATCTCATCTCTCGTTATCATTTTGTTTTGCTAATTGATTGGTGACAGTTCCGATTTGATTTATTTGGTATTTGGTTTATTTTGATAAAAGATTAATGTAATTATCTTGAGATAATCGGCAAAAAATTGTTCGTTTTCGTAGACAATGTTGTATTTTAGATAATTTCACGTCAAATCTACCTACGTGACTGAAGAAAACGTCCTGTAGGAATAATTGAATAAGAAATTTCGATTTGTTTGAGGGGAGTCCGCTTACATACCGGAGTTGGCGTTTAGAAGAGGACTTTTGTCAATGGGGGACAGGGGTGCTGCCCGTTTAAACAAGCTTTTTCGTCAAGTTCGAGGCCGAGTTGCGGTTTGTTTAAAAGAAGCTTTTTGTTCGGGACCGTTGAAATTTGACAAGACGCGTGTGTCTACGTTGTGTGGGCGGCAAAGTTCTTTCTTCCTTAAAAACAAATTCGTTGTTTTGTCAAAGAGAAGTCAGTACGTGATAATCTAGAGTCCAGCCAAGTTTCTTAAAGAAATTTACGTAGCAACTGGGAATAGCAGTTTTCATTGAAGTTGTCGTCCACGGACAGCCATTCGATTCCCCGATCGTGTATTTGTGTTCAATCACAGTTTCTGAAACTTGTCTGGGAAAGAAATTAAGAATAGCAAGTATTGTCCGTTAGGTCTTGGTCAAGTGCGTTGTTTCTTTTCGCAATTAGCGTTTTTATGTGCCCGGATTTTTATTGGGATTTGTAACCAAAAACGGACGCTGTTGTAGTCCAATTTTGTTATGTAGGATTTTTATGCTTATTTCCATTTGTGGCTGTAGAATAAATTTTGTTTATGTGAAAACTTGCAAATCGTGTGTTTCTTCGATCCCTTTAATGATTCAGATAGATGTCTCATGCTTAATTATGATTAATATTGTTGATCTGTGCCCAAAGTTCATTTCAAGTGTCTGCAAAATTTGGTGAGTGATCCTTTTGGAGTTTAAGCAGTTTGATCGTGACCACTGTTTGGTTGGAATTCAGAATTGAATTTGTTTTATTGTACCGGGGTACGAATGTGTACTGGGAGAGATTTAATTAGAGAGATAGTTAGGTTTGAGGTGTTTTGTGTATGGCCGGGATCATTACACATAGCAGTATTTATAAACCAAAACCAAGGTTGACGATACCCTAAAGGCCTAAATGGCAAATAGCGTATCTAGCTAGAATAATATACATAATTCGCAACCCGGCCCTTTTTCTACGCTAAAATCATGAAACCCTGAAGTGAACAATGCACACATCCTGTTTTCGTTCCAATTTTCCAATAAATAAGATGTTAATGAAACTGATGGACATGCTGGAAAACATAGTATATTAGGACAGATCTGTGCAATTATGGAAGAGATATCAGATGAAGACGAACTAACTTGTGCATATTTCGGCATATTTCTACCAATCGTAAAATAAGCATGTCAACGAATGCTGACCTTCAAGTTTCGATAACACTTGATTGGCTAGCAGTAATCCCCGGCAATTACAGCACAATTAAAACGTATACCTACCGAAGCTGTTGCATAATTTTGTAATACCTAAGCATGTTTTTTTTTCTCTAACGATCAAAACGAAATTGCTGGGAATAATTTGTATACCTATTTAGTGAGAACGCCTCGTACCATAAACGGCGTTGGTTTATTTGAATACTGATGGTCTACTTAGCCAAATTTCCCCCCAATTTAGAAACGCGACATTTAGTGAAAACAAGAACAGGTAGATGACAACGTTGAGATAAAATTCATTTCGGGAATTAGCATAATTTTGTTGTTCAGTTGTGCGGATATTTCTTGTTTAAGCCCGCGGCGAAAAAAAAAGGACGCGGGATCAGTTCAAAACACGTAAACTCGATGTCACACATCGGCATAAATTTTACGACGAAATTCGGCCTTTATTCTTAGACAGTGTGCATAAATTAGACGGTGTCGTAATGCGGTAGTAAATTAAAAATTGCAAACCGTAATGCACAAAAAGTTGTTGGCGGAAAGTGGTTAGTTTGCCAAAGTTGTCTTTGTAATCGCATCAACGTATAATGCGAAACTGTCAAAAAGTGTTTTTAGACATGCCTGATAGACCAATGGCGTTTTTCTCCTTGATGGGGTCGACTCATCCTCATTAAAAATTAGTAACTAGGTACATGTATATTTCCACCTAAACCCTCTTAAGAAAGAAGTAATTTCTTTGCTTAAAAAAAGAAAAAAATTTAAACCTTTTCCAGTGTGTAAATACAAAAAAAAAACAAATGTCTCGATCTAAGAGCTAATTTCTCTAAAAAATAGAATTAAAAATAGGACTGTTAAATGCGCGTAAGTATAAGTACACAAAAACAAAAGTATTGTGTATACATATATGGAATACGTTCAAGGTTCCAAGTGTGAGAGATGAGGCGGCGCAACTCGAGGGGTAACTGTAATAAATCCAAAATTTAAAATGTTTGTTTCTTAATTTATTATTATTTAATATATTATTAAAAAGGACGATCTCTCGGTTTGTGGCTTGTTGAGCGTGTCCAACTGCCCACATTATCTACAAAACATAGCATGCTATGAGTGGGGTTTAAATTGTGGAACGCAGTGAAATCGTACACAATCTTAGAAATTACTGGTAGTACAGTGCGAGCTAACTTGGAATAAATTTGGTAAATTAAAGAAAGTTTTTTTTTGAAATATGCTCGGACATTTCGATTCGATTTTAAATTGCGCTCTTTTTGATGTAATAAAATTTTATACATGTGAGATATGATATCATTGACTATTTTTGTTAATGCCAACCCTAATTTTTATGACTATTCTTAAAGCGTGGGCATATCAAGTTACACATGTGTGCCAATTTTCAAATTTTTATTTCTTTACTTACTAATGTGATAGGACATCGCAACGATAAACGTCGTCAGTTTGACAAAAAATGATAAACCAATACCTTTTAGCATTCCACTTTTGTTAAATATTCGGAAATAAAAATTTCAAATCTGGCACACTTGATACACTCTTTAAGAGTAGTCATAAAAAAATTAGAGTTGCCATTTACAAAAATAGTCTTTGAGACATGTGTATAATCAAAAAGACCGCAATTAAATATACCTATTTATTGAATTTATTTAGAGGCTGGTACTGTGTAATATTCGGGGAAATCGTAAATTATTTTGGACCAATCAATTAGAAAATTTGTGATTTTATAAAAATCAACGAATTCCCTCGAAAATCGCCAGCTGTAAACTAAGGTAACATGCATGCGTTTTGTGCACCCCGAACGTATGGACAGACAGTCTGGCCCATATGAATAAAAGGAAGCAAATGCTTATACTTGCAAAATTCAAAGTAAATACTCGTAAGTACTCCTTCACACTGGGTGACTTAGCAGCGCTGCTGAGCAGCAGGACAGGGCGCAGTGCAACGCTGCTAAACCATGCTAAACAGACCAGTATGAAGGGCAACAGTTACGAGTATTTACTTTGAATTTTGCAAGTATAAGCATTTGCTTACTTTTATTCATACGGGCCAGTCTAATATAGTTACTTTCGAGCTTACTTTTTCACATGAAAAGTGCACATACCAAAAAATTTCAAAAGCGCATCGTATTAGAATATATTCTACCACGTGACCTGTAATTTATTCTATTGAGGTAATTAAATGTAATTCCATTTTATCTATACTGATATAACGGCGCTGTAGCCTGTATAAAATACGAGATAAAATAGATGAAACGGAATAGAAGTAATGTGGGCTATTATTAATGGGTAGGAGATGTTTGAATTCTGTTTTTGGTAAACGATAAACTAGCTTGACTAGATCTGCCGCCTGGATGAGTTGGGTGGTGAGCCAAACGGAATTGATTATTTTTTAAATTCCCATTTGCGCAAAGCCGCCCTTTTGATGTAGGTATTGTATCCAAACGTGAATTAAAAAAATTATGAAAATCGTGATATATCTACCACATTTGGTTCAGAAAACGACCAAACGCATTAATTAACAAAAATGAAAAGTTAGTTTTGTGAAAAGCCAAACTTATCGTTAGTAAAGCGTTAAAAAATTACCCCCCCCCCCCCCCCATCACTATTTTGACGGAAATACACGTTTTGAAGCACCAGGAATCCGAATCAAACAAAACCTCGATGATGTCCGTCTGTTTGTCTGATGTAACTCCCATTTCCGTATAAACGGCGAAACCGATTGGAACCAAATTTGGTTTCATATACTATTAACGCGCATGCGCAAGTGTGCGGATGGTATCTGTAATAGCCACAGCAAAAATTTTGTAATTTTCACGAATTAGAAAAATCGTGATTCTTAAGGTGGGTCTATATTGTATAGACCCACCAACGAAACCATACATTTGTTTCTTTTGGCTATTTCTTAATCGTCTAATGATAGTGAACTAATTATAATGATTGTATAAATCCACCATCCCAGCCACCATCATATGATCTACTTTCACAATTTACTCAAAACGAATTGCACATAAACCGAGACATAAACATAACATAATTTTTAAAAGCTTAGTTGTTAAGTGGAACCTCTCTCACTTGTGGACTCACTTGCGAGTTTTGAGTAAATCACATCAACTTCCTTATTTCTTCTGGACGCCATATTGGATTTTTATGTCATTCGATAGACAAAAAATTACAAAATCAGCGACACTAATTGTGTTGGGAATTAACCTTGCACGTTTACAATGTATTACAGATGGCAATAATTCTTATGGCTAATTGTGATTGAAACCAAATTCCGAGCCAAATTCATTCGTTTATTGCGAGGTTTATTGTCTCGCATATTTGATTCCCAAATGAAATACCTACTAATTGTTTAGTATCGCTGATTTTGCAATTTTTTCTGTATCGAATGATAAAAAAATCCAATATGGCGTCCATAAGAAATACGAATGTTGATGTGATTTATTCGAAGCACACCAGTCCTAAAAATGTTTATGTTTAATTTTAGCACCATCAGAAAGCTGAGTAAAAATTACTAAGGGTTATTGATACCTTTGATGAAAAATGATATTTTTTTGACCATAACTTTTTGTATTTGTTATTGTATAGTTACAAGAAACTCTGAAAGGGATCTTATACATAAAATTCTGCAATATTTTTTGTTATTTAAACCTGCATCCACCTTTCGGTTATTAGCAGCGGAAATTTAGGTACAATTTGGTACATGTAGATATCCTTAGATCTGTGAGGTAACCTTAATGTCTTTTAAGTAGTTCATAATTTGAATAACTTTTTTGAACCTTTTAATAGTGTATTTAAGTTATTGTTTATGTTATGTTTTTGTCGGTGTTCACGATGTTTAGCACACTCTGTTAAAACGTGTTTTACGGTTATTGGTACCTTGCACCTGTCGCAGAGGAGTGGTGCGCTATGATTTAATAAATAATTGTGCGTCATCGCCGTATGCCCGATTCGTAGTCGCGACTCGCGACATTATCACTTGTTGGCGTCGTTTTATAGGTGTGTCGTTCCATGGTTCCACTGTAGCTTTGACTTCTCTAGGTTTTGAATTGGATTGGTTCCATTCTTGTTGCCATTTTTCGCGCACTTTTCTTTTAAAAAAATGTTTTAGGTCACTAGGGGTTGTGAGAGATATTGGGTTGAATTCTTTACCCATTTAAGCGACTTTGTATCTCTTCCGGTTTACGAGACCCCATACTAAACATCGGAAAAAACTCACCCTGTATATAGTAGACAGAACCCATTTCTGTACACTGCACTTATGCCATTTTGCTGCGGATTATGAGCAACGCATGTGGTGAATTTTTAAACAAAGTGATTGGCCAGAAGGTGCAGTGGACAATAAAAAGAGAATAAGGCGTAGTACGGTATAGAGTTATAGACACAACTCTTAAACTAATCTACAATTTAATTTTTCTTCAAAAATTCGAATGTTTCTCTGATGAATTCGATTCATACCTCGGTTTATACAATGTGTCCATATTTCGTTGCCAAGCCCTTGCAATCCAGTTATTGCTTTCAAATATCATTTTAAGTTTGATCAGAGGTTTAATTCCATTTTTCTTTTCATGTTGTTATTCGGATAAACTATGAAAACCGTTAATTTCTCCTTGCTAAACTTCTATAATCTATATCATTAAAACAAACAAATTTGTTGGTGTCTCGTTTCAAACTCATTTAAAAACATGATCAAAGTCCTCGTGTGAGATCGAAGAGACTTCAGCGCATTTTTGTGTGGCAGATCAGTATACTATTACTATTAGCCACTTATATTTAAAAATAGGAGTCCTAAAGTAGGTAAGTTTATCAAATATATTTACTGTTTTTTCAAAAAAAGACGTACGACATTCGGCTTGTGGTAGGAATAATACCACATTCCCTTTGAAGATTTGATTCTACCACCAGTAAAATCATGTCTGGGGCTACCACATTGGTACAACCTACTTCCGACTCCCCGTTCAGTCGCAATTCGCGTTTGAAGATTTGACTTTGCCATCAATAAGATGGTGTCGGGGGCTACCACATTCCCTTTGACGCGAGCTTTGACGGTACCCACTTCCGACGCCTCGTTCACCCGCAATTCGCGTTTGAAGATTTAACTCCACCATCAGGAGGATCGTTTCGGGGGCTACCACATTCCCTTTGTTGGTACTCACTTCCGACTCCCCATTTACTCGCAGTTCGCGATTGAAGATTTGATTCCACCATCAGGAAGATCGTGTCGGGGGCTAGCACATTCCCTTTAACGGTACCCACTTCCGACGTCCCGTTCATCCGCAATTCGCGGTTGAAGTTTTCACTCCACCATCCGTTTTCGGAGGCTACCACATTTCCTTTTTCTGTGCATACTTATATTACACCCACATTTTGGTGGATTTCGCTAAAAACCTTCCACAAGATAGTACTTAATTTTTGGGGCACTTCTCATTGCTCGAGCTTCTATTGGCGACACGAGAAAGAGAGAGCGATTCGAGATTTAAGAAACGTTAAACCGCGTGACAAAATTCGCCCGAAGTTGACTACCTTTCGAAGAAGCGCGCGCGCCTTGCAAAAGGTCGTTAATTTCGCCCCTAGGACAAAAAAACAAAATCACAAACATCTTTCCGACGACACCAATTTGAAAAGAATCGGACCAAAACTCTAGTAGAAGATAGGAAAAAACTGAAAAACATTCACGTCAGTAAACTATGCTCAAGGATGACGCCCAGATGTCGCCAACCCCACATCATGTAGCCCTGTCCCTAAGGTTGACAAATTACACGGCATTGTAGATGCACGTACACCCGTTGCCTTTCTACAAGAGTTCTTCTACGCGCCCACATTTGCTGCCAGCCAGCCAGCCAAAGTGAGATTAAAAGCTACTTTTTACAAATAAATTTGCAAAAATGCGCTAAAAATGTTTAGCCCATGGTGTCGTTTTATTGGGCATTTGTTACACCCTGAAAACACATATTACAGTACCTATAGGTAGTAAAAAAATCAGAATAATAACCATTAACGCCATAGTCGTATTGATTTAGTGCTCCACGTCCACCTATTACCAACCTCCCCGTTTAATAGCAATAGTGTTGAAAAAGTAAAACACAAATATCCCACAATAGTACTATATTAAAAGATCGAACTCGTTTCAACAGAAAAGGTCATCATTAGCCAACAACTGAAACATAAAATACAAATACGATTCTATCCAAAAGCATGGGAAGATTCATTTATTGGGTATTTAATCGGTGTACACAAGACGATTTTCCCATCTCCTGTGCAGAGAGCAACCAATAGTTTACATTTGGTAGTTGTCATCGAGAACTATGAATTTTTGAATGAAAAAAGACCCGACGTTAATATCCGAGCTAATTTCTATAATAGCAGTATATATTTTCTACTTTTGAGAGTTTCCTATGAACGTAAGAAGTCGTAAAGGAGAGGGAGTTCTTAGGAATGTTGTAACATGCAGTTCGTGGCACATCCAAATCATGAATTGCTTCTATGCGTTGTTGTTTTAATATTTCCCCATCATGCGGAAGAACATTTGAATAAACTTTTTGTTTTAAGGCACCCTACAAAACAAAATCTAATAAATAAAAGGACAGGCGACCTAGCTGGTTGTTGGTTTGGGCCAAACCTCCCTATCCATCTTGCGCCAAAATGATCATGTAGGTAAGCATTGTCTGACCAAGGCTGATGATGTGCAGTGAGCATCAGGGCAGCCTTCTTGTTGCCAAAACAAATTATTACGTACTTCTCGCTCTAACATCTTAAGAAATGGTCAGACAAAATATTCCAAAATGTTCAAATACACGTGCTCGCTTAAATTTCCCTCTATAAAATATGGGCCAATGATCCGATCATAAAAAAACTCCACTCCATACATTAACCTTTGGTAACGTTGACTTCGTTTGTTTGTTATATTCTCGTATAAGCATTAATATCAAATTAATATCATCTGGCACCTGACTCAGGAGCTACCCATTGTCACATTCTGAACTTCCTTCTAGGGAAGATTTTTTTTCTTTTTGTCCATTCTTTCCTTCTTTTTTTTTCTTTTGTATTCTTCATCTGCAAGTTGTTCCGCTTGCTCCTACATTTTTTGTACCTCAATCTGATATTAACAGAGACTTTCACAATTTCATAACCATAAAAAATCATATAAAAGATAAACGTGTCTCAATAATTTTTATTCACCTTTACAGAGATGTTAGCCAAGTTTGAGAACGGGCGAACTAAAAATATACTCCTCTTCTGTTAATTTTTCTTTTCCTGCACACGGCAGATGAACTGATCATTATTGTATATCGAACTGAACTGAACTGAAATGTATTATATTTTATTATTGTTCTATAAATACTATATTACCACTTCTCTTTCTTACAGTGCAAACAAATGGCAAAGGAGGAACAGTAATAAAAACGTCTCTGCATTGTCATTTTTGTATTACCACATAATAATAGCACACAACCCATCTGACACCTATGCAAGTGTCGTCCGAGGTGCAAAATCTGGTGAGCCACTGTATCTAATATGTATGTACCTAAATAAAAACCAGTTAATACTTTATTTTTAAAAATTCGAATTTTTATTTCATAATTTGTATTCAGACTTTACATTAGTTTACCTATAAACAACTTTGTTTTATAAGTACAATTTTTGTAAAAGATAAATAAATAATGGTACTCTCGAAGCATTTTCATACTTTCCTAATTTATGAACACCCTGTACACGCGATCTAAAATTTTCTCATCGTCAATTCGTTTTCTCAACAAGCAGAACTTTTTATTGAGAATGGCTTTCTGTCGTAAAGTGAATAATTTTTTTCCGTATTGGGTCTCCGCATCTGCAGACACGCTGTAGGTGTATAATTTGCTTCATTTTTCATAGAAAATACTTTTAAAAAGTGGTTCACAGCGTTAGGATTTTGTTGTAGACACATACATAGCATAGATTTTTGCATTTGTTCTGCATTTAATTCAAGCAGCGCTTTTATAATACCAGGGGAAAAAATGAGAAATCCAAAGTAAACTTCACGACTTTCATTTAAAACTGAACACCCAAGAAACTCTATATCTCGCTCTATATTTACAGATTGGAGAAGACCATAGGTAAACCCGAAATCAAGATATGGATTTTAACAATTAAAATGGAAATTTTCCTTATATTATAGGTAGGTGTTACCTACATACCTATACGGCGCTTAACGATATATAAAAAGCCCCGACAAAAATCCGAGCAAAAATCAAGATGCCAGCGACGTTTTTTTTTGTGATTTTGACAATTAAAGCTGCGCACTTGTTTCTTATACTTATGGGTTTGCACATTTCATTTTTAAGTTAAGTTTCATTATTGTTTATTTATTATTCACTTGTTTATTTTACATGTTTCACAAACAGTTTACTGAAATGCTTTTAGAAAAGAGTTTAGAAATCAATAAACATGGCTGAAACGAGGGATGAAGACTGATAACAATACCTATATATATACAATTATTTACACAGCGCCTACTCCTGTTAACTTTCTGTCTCGCTTTCTGCAGGTAGGTATGGGTTGCAACAAAGATTGCAATCGAAATAGGTAGAGAACTTCTTTGACACGGGGATATGCAAGGAGCAAAGCTAGTGAAGAGGGTATATGGTATGGTATGACCGAGGGTATGACACAACTACTAACTAAATCTATCTACCTAAGCAACACTTTACACAATTTAGTAGATTTTGTTTAAAAATCCTGTTGTTTGGCTAAAGAATTCTATTTACAAACTAGCTATGAAATTTATTTCTGCCCTCGTGCCACTGTCATTCCGAAATGGCAATTTTAATTGAAAACTTGAATGTTTGTTGGCATAAGGACAAACATCTCTTGATAGTTAAAAATTACTTTGATTTGGGGATAATATGTTGCTTATAGTCATACAGGATATCCCTACGTGCTCAGCGCATACATCATTTTTGTTAATTTTAGATACGATGTCGGTCAAATTTAGGCAACACCACTAAATATCAGTAATTTATACTTTAATTTCATTTTCGTTTTGAGATTAATCTCGAGATTAGGTAATAATGACGAATAAAAATGTTTTTAGCCTATGATATGATTAAGATATCGTTTTCTTAGAAATTGTAATATTTTGTTACACCCCGGAGTTCCCACATCTTCTTGTAAACACCACAATTTTATATAATTTGTATCTTGTAGTGTACCTTTTAAGAGCGGTACTAGGTATTGAATTAGTGTCGATGAACGATTTCGATTTATGTTAATGACACCAAACAACACAATATCTACTTAAACTGAAATTTATAAAAATTCTATTTTTTTGAAATTGGTTAGCTTGTTGTGCATACCTCGATCGAGAATTTAGTTTAGATTATAGTTTCAACAAACGATTTAAGCAAACGTCCACAAAATAAGTAATTTTTGTAAATTTTTACACGCACCTATAGATAAGCAGGTACAATAATTAATGGATTTAGAACTAAAATGAAGAAATTCTTTCCGTTCTTTTTAAGAAACGACCTATTTATTTTGATGAATATAATTTTTAGGCGACTAAACACGAAGAGCCCTCAATAGCGTTGTAAGAGGTTCAGGTGTCAAAAACGTTCAAGGCTCTCTACAAGGTAGATATGGACAAACTTGGATTAACTACAAGTGTGATGCTATTAGTAGGTACTTGGGTATATGAAAAAAAATCGCAGTGTGTATTTTTACACTTCGAATACTTTTAATCAGCGTGCAATAACAAGAACTCAACTAAGCTTTCAAAATCATGACAATTATTCTGAATCACGTTGCTGATAACGTTTTCGTGTTTTCCACTGATCGTTGTGGAGCAACCTTGGGCTGAGGTTAATTACGATATTTACGGAAATTACATGCTTTTTAACTTAAAAACCAATGAAGACACGAGATGCAGTCCGGAAGCTCTCTACACAAAGACTGTTACAGGTGCCAGAATTCGAAATGAGATTTTCGGAAATTACTACGACAAACGAAACAATCAAAAGGTTCGTGATGTTTTTAAAGAAATGACACGCTTTTAATAAACTTGTTAGATTTCGTGTTTTCGCCACTGCGTTTGATCCAAATTAACTGTTAATTACGTATATGCTTAGGGGAATAATTTAAACGCGCGTAATTGCTATCTTGTATGCTATAATTTTGTTCCTACCTATAATTTTCTTTAGTCTGATTAATTTTGCGGGTTGCACAAACATCTAACGATGTTCTAAGTTCTGGTTGCCGAAACGGGACGATGAATGGTGTGTAGAATGAATGGTGCATGCGTTGCTCGGTTGTACTCACGCACTCACACCACAGCCACTATCGACCCGCGCCACGCGGTCCAAGCATGTCGTAAATTCGAAAAATCGGGCAAAATGACGCCCGTTGCTGACATTTACTTGCGGCTTTCAAAGCGTACGGGGAAAATCGTGTCAGAGGCAAATTTGGAGTGTTTGTTGTGTGGGGAGGTAATTTGGTTAAAGTACATACATTTCATGCGTTTGGGACAGTCTTGCTTCCTCCGTGGCATTGTGGTTCCTGCAGTCCTCAGGAAGGGTTCCTTTCGAAGCGACCGCAGGATGATGGTGATTGAAAGTCACATCTGCATCACTACCATAACTTCACACCCTGTCACTTCACCTAACATTTTTTTTCATTAACTTCAAAATGTTTAGCAATTCAGAATGCCCCTGCTCATTATGATGTTAAGACAAAATCCTTGAAATTCGCCGATTGGGTGGCTTTTAATCAAAACGCAACAACTATTATTAAATCACATCACAACACAATATTAGAATAATTGTAGCCCAGAAGTCGAAACTCGATCTTTTTTTGGTGACAGAACCAGATACATGCTCCTTGTAAACGCGAACTCCGTTGACTGAGTGACTGACAGAAACACGGCAGTGCTCCCCACTCCGACGCACCGTGGACAACAGTCGAACAACGCAACGCTTTCGTCAGGTTTGTATGTAGCGCCGGCGTCTACCGTCACGACGCTCTCTCTCTCTTTCTCTTTTCTAGACGTTCGGAAGCTCTCACGATGTCATCTCTCGTCACAGTTTAGAAGACATTTCCCAGCCACCTCTCTGGAGCACTCTGTGAGTGCAGCGCAGCCTCATGGTCAATTTGACACGTGGGCGTGTCTTCAGACACGCACGCCTTCTTTACGACCACCAGGTTATCTACCTCAGCTAGCCTCGCTACGGCTTCCTGAGTCATAGTCTAATGTACTCGTTTACCGTACATTTTTGTCGCGAAAAGTGAAAAAAACTGTGCAAACACTCTGTAGGTAAGTCATCTAACTTTTCTCCTATAAGTAATTTCCAAGCAAGTCATCTAATGCGACTCGTAGCGCCCTAACCTAACTTTTACTTAGCGTCACAATGTAACTTCAAGCGTTTATTACGCGATCTACCGTTTATTTTCGCACCTCAGTGTTGAAATGTGCAATTCGTTTATGTAAAATTACGAGTAACGCGCCGATACGTTGTCCTAAAGGGAGGCTAGCGTAAACACGTGCATTGCCAGTGCGGACGCCAGGCGGCAGTAGCTGTCAAGTGTTGTCCGGCCCCTTAAAAGCGAAGGAGGAGCTACACAACTAGTACATTTAATGCTTCATATTATTACAGTACATCATGTGAAATAAACACACAATGAAACATGGATGTAATCGGAATTTATGCCTTTTTTCTTACCGCGCTCCTATTGTAATATTGGTATGTAGCGGCTTTTAATTTCTTCGTAATAAATTTAAACTTGAATGTTAAGCAAATGGGCACTCGAAATCGACCCTTAAATTCAAGCGGGTTATTTTTAAAGGACTTTGAAAACTCAACAGTTTTACAGGTGATCAAGTTAGGCGGGAATTTTTTGTACCTACATCCGTGCACTTGTCCCTAATTTCCCAGTGACTAGGTATCAGATTTTACACTCGATTCTAGAAATAAAGTGACATGTTGCGCGTAACATTTACGTATAGCAGCCGAAATTGCCAACAGTTTTAAAGTTACCATTTATGCATGGTAAATGATTTTCTTTAATGAGTTCTTAATAAATTATGACTATTAAATGGTTGACTTCATGTGTAGTGTATACCTCTAACGAAGCATTTTGTAACAAAATTGAAATACTGCCACTTCTTGAGATAAGTAGGTACTTATATAGGTACCTATATAACTAGATACAAATATATAAACAATTCCATCCGCTTAAATAGGTGATACCATAGTAGGTAGTAGGTACCTACTTATAACATGTGGGGCATAAGTTTTGAGAAAAGTTTGCCCTAAAAATAAAATTTTATAGGTCTATACCTACCTTATTATCCAACGGAAAATGGGGCAAATTGCGTCATATTGAGGACCATGGTCATCTATCAATTTTGGTAGATTTGTTTTCATATTGCCGTAAGAGGCATATTTAACCACCGATAGTAAAATTTTTCTAAATTTTCGTTATTTCGCTGATCAAGTCTGTTACATTTTTGTTCAAAACTTATATGTCCCATACCGGAGGGCCGAATCTACATATTACCAATTAAATAGCATTTACCTATACTCCAACCAAAATTTGTTTCTAGAAATATGCAATATTATTTACTCTTTACAATTTCTTTCTATAATTTGCTCAGATTGATTTAGGTATAGATACTTAGTACCTACCTACTTAAGTAGTAAACACATTTTTTATATTAATTATGAGTTTTATAAAATGTAATTGAAAACAAAGTAGATACAATATCGGTTGTTTGAATCACAACAAAATAAATTTTTATTTTTAGAGAAATACCTATACCTACCTACTAACCTACTCATTCTTTATTAATATTTCCGCTTTATTATACATCAACAGAAGGTGATGGGGCTTTATCTAATTTTATTTTTAAGAATATATTTACGTAATTACCTACCTACATCAATTTCAATAACGTATTTCAAGTTTATTTTACAGTTTAAAGAATGAAATTCAATAGGTATTAGGTATAAGTACGCAAACATGTAAACGTAACCACCGAACCATATTTTTGAGAATCTAACGGATAGGTATGTGACGTTCTTAAGCCCCCCATGTACGATCATGAAATTAATAAAAATGTCTAGAGAGTACCTTAATTAAGCATTTTCAACAAAAAAATTTGCGGGAGAAGCCCTAAACGTTCGTTCATGATTACCTTTAAGGTGGTAAGAGTGTGCGTAACATTCCAACTTCAATTTCTTAAGAGGTTATGTTATTTTTTAACGATTACTGTAGAATTATTTCCCAAATTTGGTTTTTCGTCGCCTCTAAAAATTTCCCCATGCTAAATTCGACCCTGCCCATACATTATATAGGTATCTATATTTAAAAAAAGACCTCTTTATTCGATTTTTTTTATTTTTATAAAATCAGATGAGTATAACTTGCATACAATTCGTAACAAAAAGTAATGCAGATTAGCAAGCTTCTGAAATTTTTTCAGTACACTAATTCATCATATCATTTATTACCTAAATACTCATTATTTACTTTACATACCTATACACTCAGACACTTAGCTACCCCTGTGGCGCAGTTGAGTTGATGCTGGACTGTAGTACTAAGGATTCCTGGTCCGAATCCAGGTTCGGGCAGCGATTTTACAATTATTATTTTATAAAGTTTTCAAATTTGGATAAACTTCAAATATGTAAAAAAAATTATCTAAATAAATACAACTAAAAATTATCCTTTTTTAGTATGAAAGTGATCTTGACCTTTCTCCTCAACTTAAGCCACGTGGCAACATGCAATAGCAAACGGAGCAATCGTTATACGAACGAGTGATTTTTAAATCATGATGGTAACTGAAATAGATTACATTTTGTGTCAATAATAGCTACAAAATGAACTTTACAACTTTTATTACACTATGGTCAATTTTTGCATCATCGTAATATACTTACCTATTAGAATATGTAACTACTTTGTTGCAAATAAAATCTACTCGAGTTCAGTCACTGATGCATCGTGCAATCGTGGTCTGGCATGGACATTTGTAAATGTGTAGGTTATAGGTTGCTAGAGCAACACTTGACTGAAATACCTAATAGATAATACCTAATGACGCATTAAAAAAATATGTTTAATTGAAGAAGAAAATCTAATAAATCAATCTAATTCTATACTTAGGTAGGTAGTCTATTTGCAATATTTTTATTTGATGGAACCTCACCACATAAACTTGTAGTTTTTATTATTTCAATATAGGTAAGGTACTGCGGGTAAAAGAACTGCGATTTAGATGGGTACGCTCCCCCCATTCGCCACCAAATTAATAGCTAGGGATAGGTACAATAAAAACAATACATTTTGAATTGGTAGATTTAAAAATAAATAAAATGTAAGAATGTACTTATACGGGGTGTCCCATATAAAAAAGTCATAGTTATTATCGGAAAATGCGATGTTGTTTTGTTTTTTATTTATGATTTGGATTCAGTAAAACACTAGTGTAGAACATGTCGCAAATAACAAAAATAAAATAACGATTTCAGTCGATATCATGATTAAATGATCACAAAAAATTCGATATATGGTATTCAAGTCTGCAAATTCGATTCCAAAAATTCCGTGGCTGCGGGTGGTGGGAAAATGCTATTTAAGTATACTTCCGTTCCATTACAACCATAATAAGCATTATTGCAAGTATCATAATATCGACTTAAATCGTTATTTTTTTGTTAGGTACTTGCGACATTTTGATAGACCTTCTCCATGTTTTATTTGAAAAAGTTCAGGTTTGAAGTTATTTAAATTGACGATTAGTTTTAAAACACCCTGTAGAAGGGCAATCGAAATTTAAATCATTCTCCTGTAGCATCAAGTCAGTATTGTTGAACAATGCGAGAAAGGCGTAGATACATTTCTACAAGGTGAGTTAAGCTTATTTTGAATTAGATGGGGTGTAATCACAAAGTAGGGGGCCAAAACGTAACATTTTTGAAGTGGAATACCCTGTATGTTTTAGTCTGTCCGTCCATGATGAAACTCATTGGCGTAGCTATGAACCACAGCGTCCTCTCCAAAACGCCATCTGGCTACCATTGGCTACTCCTATACCACAGACTATAGAAGCAACTTTTCAATTGGAATCCGTGCTCCCCATTGACATTGTGGCAACTATCTTACTCTTATAGCGGTTTTGTCATTTATGGAATACCAAGCGCCATTATTTCCTGTTTAATGAATCTTTCATATCCAAATTTATTTAGTGATTTCAGTCTTGAACTTGTCCTTTAATCCTTTCTTGATCTACATTTGTTGACGCATCCCGTATACTTGAATTCGAAACCAAAGTCAACTACTGGTATGTTCTTGACGAGCGATACTCTGTGTTTTGTTATGTACTCAAATCTCGTAACTAATCTGTGAACCAACGTAGTATAACTCTTCTTGTGATCGATACTTTTTCGATTGAAACCAGTTTTCATATCGTCGGTCAATCTTTAGTGAAGCTTTAAGGAATAAGCAGCTGTCCAAGTAGCCCGGTTTTTGTTAAAAAAAACATGTTTTGTTAATTAAAATATTAATGCGTGTCTAAAAAATGAAGATTTATCCTTATAACAACATTGACTTCGTAAATAAGGTATATTTTGTATACATTAATTTATTTAAACGCATAGCTAATACGCTATTAAATGTTAATGTTAAAACTAATGTTTTTTATTAATTGCTCTGGTGTCATTCTTAAAGTGGGCAGGTCCCTACATAACTTTAGTAATTTCTACCTCTACCTACCTTTTCAACGTAATTTCACACTTTTATTTAAATTAATTCGGTTGGTATAGCGGTAGCGTGAGTTTCAATACACATTTTTGAAATGCGCATCTCTGTGCAAGCTTGAAATTATATGTAATACTAATAATACCTACCTATGCACGAAAATCTCATTTAGTGTTAATTGGGTATTATTCTTTAGAGCTCTAAATTGTTAACGACGGCAGTAAGTACCTACTCCCCTTACATGTTAGATGAAAGAAGAGAAACCCCTGTAACCTGTTATATCCCTTGTATGTGTGTTGAAAATAACACTATACCTACCTTGGTTCTAAAAGCAAGCATAATAATTGACCATAGGTACTCAATTCAAGGCGAAATTAATATTAGGTGCATTTCCATATAGGTATGTATTAGCATTGTTTAATAAAGTATTTAGACAATGGTATTGGTTATTACCATTATTATGAAATCGTATAATAGTCACGGTAAATAATACTTATAATCCTTGCAATTATAATAACAATTTTCCCATGTTTCGTAGGACAACTGAGATAGAGACTTTGGTGCTTTTACATATGATTATTTGATGTGAGCCTGTAAATGTGGGGCATTGAAATATATTTCCTAGAAAAGTCTTTTCCATCCTTTTTCAAGTAAAATCCAAGCATCTGCAAGACTTCGGATTTTATTGGATGCTGTGTCGAAATTTTTCGTGGACCTTAGTCCTTAACCAAATAAGTCTCTTGTGTTATTCTGTGTGTTAGCTTTTGAATACTTTGAATATTTTGAGGTGGATACACTATATCGTTTCAAATGTCTCAAGAGAAAGAAATCAAGTCGGAAGACGTGGCGCCTTCGTGGCTACCCTTGGTACCCCCTCTGCTAATACACTTACCTTACCAGAATACCGTCTATTGAGCACTAACTAGGGGAACGAGTGCATGCATATTATAATTTTAAGTGGTAGTTGCTGGTGGTGCGGGATTCAATTTTAAAACTAAACTTTCCATTCAATTTCTTCGTAGCTATCTAATGGCCGTGTTTTTTGCATTGTAATCAAAATCAAAAATTTTAATCAGTGGTTTGTTCGAGAAAACGCCGTTCTTTAACTTGAGTATTCTTTCACCCATACTACTCCTTACAATCGTCCCTTTGTTCCTTTCTTTCCTCGTGTCAATCCTGTCTGTTACTTGTTAGAGAATGCAACAGTAAAAAGAACTCTTGCTGTTACAGGAAGAAATTGATAAGAATGAAACAGTTTGGTATACTCTCAATTATTGTTTTATGTGTTATTGTATTTCATTTAATTTTATTAAAATTACTGAATTTGTAACGTTATTTTCTTTCCCGTTTGATATTATCAATTTAGATTCCGCTTAGTTAACGTTTGATTTGTACTTTTATTTAAATTCAATTTAAGTAATCTCCGATTGTTATGTTTATTTAAATCCTTACTAAATCTAGGTACATATCTTCTTTGTAACCCACTAGTTTAGACGTAAGTTAGTTTTGTAGTAGAGTTCTTTTACCTATAGTTTTTTATTCTCGTGTTATAAAATTCTTTCACATAGTTATCTGTGTCGCCGTCCGAGGTCTCGCAGTGTCTGCCTTCGAATTGATTTCTTGCAAGTGTCTCTTGGTAACCATTACTCTCGGACTTCGCGGCTACCTGTATAAGGGCTTAGTGTTTTGACTTTACCATATTTATTTTTGGAGTGGTTTTTTCTTTCTCATTGATGTCTTGGTGACTCCATTTAAACGTTTTTATGGTTCTGTGTTTTGCATTTAACCAATACGAGGTATGTTACAGTATTACGCAGCATATTTTTCTCATTACGTATGTTTTTAGGCTTTAACTTTCCTCAATTTTCACTCGCAATAAGTTTCTTTTCCGTTTCTCATCGTTATGTCTTTTGGATTACCTTTTACGTTGACCTACTTGGATATTACGCATTACCCACGCAGTACGTGGACGATTTAGCAGTTCTATTTGGGACCGCCATTTTAGCAAGAGTGGCGAACGACGTGTGGATGTTTCTACATTACCGACTTGCCGGTCATTTCAGTGTAACTAAGCAGCCTTGACCTACTTCGAGATTTGTACTTCGTGACTTCGATAATTGTTCTTGAGTTGTAACCGCAAGTATATTACGAAATCTTGGAGTTTTATTTATTTTTTTTTATTATCCCTCTCTTGTTTAGGGCCCTCAACAGGCATGCGCCCAATTACAGAGTGACCCGCATAATGCTATTTAGAGGTGCCTCTGCAGAAGGTCTTACGTTTTGTTTTTGCTAGTGTAAAATCATTCGAATGATTGATTCTTTTTGAGTACTTATTACAGTTTTAGTATACGAGTAGCCTCCGTGTTAGCATTGCTATTTCACAATATTATGTGCAGCGCGATACACTAACCCTTTTATTTGTTTGTTGAGTTACTATCTGTTACAGATTTGCAGAACGCGCCCTTCTGAGCGCAAAAGGTTGCAACCCAAAGTTCAAAGGTAGATTTTGATATTTTCGTCGATTCTCTGATTTAACGTTTGATTACATATTGGTTTTCGATACAATCGAATTGTAATTATAGTAATTCCCCCTTCTGGTTCTCTTCTCTCTTTTAACATACACCGCTAGTTAGTAGCACCTATCCGGTTTACTTTTACAATATTTTCCTTTTGCTTGTGTATAAGAACCCCGAATATTCACCCCGATCCACCTTTACTTCGTCTGAGCTTACCGTGTGCTTATCTCAAGGTAATTATGTTACTTTTATAAATATAGCGAGTGTCACATGGGAAATGAGGAATGGGAGTTCAGCCGCATTTAAGACAGTCCGCCTTGCCAGTTGTAAAGTTTTGCACAAGAAAGTTAGTTAAAAGCCCTAAGAGAAATTTTATCTAATATGTCGTTCAAAGTGATTGTTTAAGTCGAGTTAAGCGGAAGCGCGTACCTTTACCCAGAAGTTTAGTCATCTATCGTTGATCGCCTACGTGAAGCCTTCACAATACCAGTTAAAGGGTGTTTTTTACGAACGAACCCAGTGTCTTCTAAATCGAGATTCAAGTTGAATCAAAGAAGTAAAGTTTCCAAGCAATATCATCTGGTGTTTTTTATTAGTGTGTTTGTTTCTTTGCAGTTACGACCGGATATAACATATTAAAGTAATTAAGATTTGTTTATAATTAATTGTTTCAATCGATCGCTTGTAGAGTGGTATGTGTTATTTGGCCCTGAGTACCTATTTTTATTTCAGTTTCATTAAAATTTATGTTCAATAAATGCGTTCCATCTGTAAATGGATAGTTTTGTATTTAATCAAGTTCAAATTACGACGTAGACAAGAGTTCTCATGCTAAATTTGTTTGTTGGTACCCGTACCCAGAGTTATGCACATGCATTCTTAGGAATTGAGGAGGCGATTAAGACTGCAGAGTTGTCTAAATTTAATAAAATTCTTACTAAATTCTCATTGAGAGTTTTACGTGCCCTAGAAAAATTACAATCATTTCGTATACACGTATTTGCCACAACATAATGGTGGGTTTATACAATCATTCCCATTAGTTCACTATCATTAGATCATCAATAGTAACAAAGCTTTTACAATGCGTTGCTAACCAACGAAATCATACATTTGTTTCAATTGTCTATTTATGAATGATCTAATGATAGTGGACCAATAATGATGATTGTATAAACCAACAACAAAAATTTAATTCAGCTAGCTGGACAGGTGTTTATGTGGGTGGTTTAGTGACCGTTTGTCATTGCATACCTATAGCAGTATAAATACACAAGATCAATAATAATAACATTTATGCACGATAAAATGTCAAAATATGCGCTTCAATACGAATTTATTTTTTTAAATATGCATTTAAAATAACTTTTACATAAAAATATGCAGTTATGCTCTTTTTGCTACCCAAAAAAAAAAAAATAAAGGCATTAAAAATGTACAAAAATGTGTTAAATGACCAAAGGAAAATTTATGCTTATTGTCGATAAATAGGTATGGATTTGTATCTTGAAAAACTTCTTTGGACGGCACTCAATCTCGTTCATAATATGCATGCACTTATAAAACAGTGAATATATGGCATTTATGCACTTTCAAATTTAAAGAAGTGAAACGCATAGAAATTTAACTTTGCGTTTTTTAAGTTGAGCAGGGAAAACATGCAAAAAAATCCTAGTAGAAAACAAAAAGAACACGTATTTTTTGCTTTCCACTTATAAGTGTAACCTAAACGTAATAAGCATCTACTTTTGAAGTCATGTTGACAATTATATCGTTTCGTTTGAACATCACTTGATCTTCTTTTACCGGAGTCCTAGGAAAAATAGGATGCATAACTTTCTTGAAGGCGACCTTTACCACTAATGCGAAACGTATAGCTTTCAACGCTTGTTACGTAATATTCCATGGAGATATCAATTTTTGGTTAAATTTAGAAATCAACCAATATATACACAAAAATGTATGAACTGTTTATCTTCTATACTGTTTGCTATCGCGACGAATGTGAAATGGATTTAGTAAAGTTCTGACTTCAAAGGTGTCTAAAAAGAACTAAAGGACGAAGACAAAACAGGAATAAGATTAAATCAGGAATTAAAACGTCTTACTCCGTTGTTATTTATTGTACGTACATTTCTAGTTATTTTTAAATTTTATCCTATGAATATAAAACTTCCGATATAGAATTTGCCTTTGTATTTTTAACTTGACATCCCCTAAACTTTTCTTTCACATTTTGATGTACAACCATCAACCCTCCGCAGTGTTTGACAGATTTATTACTCGTTTTGTGTAGTCTTAATATGACTTATGGACAAGAGCCAAACACAAAGCATAATTTAGTGATGTTACTCACCAGGCGCGGAAAATTTAAATGATTGGATCACGGCCATAAATCAGGATTTCTATAAACTCTATTCAATAACTTTTCTTAGAATAGTAACATTTGATTGGGTTTGTTGATAAATTTGCATTAATCGCACATATTTTGGCTGGTTGAACTGTAGCAAAAGAATTTTTTGGATGTATATACTTTTGACGAATGTGCCATCAGAATAAATTAAAAAGGTGAGTAAGTGAAACCTAAATCAAGCTATAACTAAATTCTTATACTTGCGTGACTGTGTTTCATTATAAATAATTATCATATCTTCGGTTAGTGTAAACTGTTGACGCAAATAATTGTTTTCCGATGATTAATTGCCACAACTTGGGGTATCACACGGTAATAATTAAACAGAGGAGGATATGGCGCAAGAGTTTGGCGCCGAATAATCAAATTTCAAAAATTAGTGATGGAATACCTGAATTTTGTTAAAACTTTCGTTACGTCCACTGCGGCCTTGCCTCGCCAGATTTGTGTGATTTACAACGGACAAACCTTTTGTGCCAGTCAACTTCTTCGGGACAGGCCTGGATTTAGAATTTTATGTGATTTTTATGCTAATTCACAATTTATTTGATATGTGATTGTAGACTATTTATAATTTAAGGCATCCCATACGAATACCAGTTTGTTTAATATTACTTTATTTTCATGCTGATGAAAGAACGTCCACAAAAGTCGTTACACGAAGAGGAAAAAAAGCAGTGAATAACCAGTTTTTTTAAAATATGATCTGTGTTATTTTAAGTTCATCGGTACCTCTTATATAGAGCTTAATTATTTCTTTATTTTCTCGAATTTGATTAACGCTAATCATCACACAAATCACTGTAAGTATTAGAAATCTTCATTAAAATAAATATAAATTTTACATATTGACATGTAACATTTTGCAAAACACCGGGAATAAATTACCTGATTAGGTACCGCTAATTTTTATTCTTCAATATCAAAAATGATGATGGTGGGTATACAACTTTCTTTGAAATATATGTATGAGTAGGCGTATATATTTTAATGTCACTATAATGAAGTGACAGGTTTGAGCAATTCAATTGATTTACATTGATTGGCAATTATTTTTCAAAAATTGGGAAAAACAATGTTGCAGAATTACCGCACATGAACGGAAATTGGTTAAAAATTGCGATTTCTCAAATATGGTACCTATACGTTTAATTGTCAACAAATACAGCCTAAAGCACAACGCACATGTACTTATTGCTTTCTCATTAGGTTTCACTAGTTATAAATGGTAACATAAACATGGCAATCTTCTGCAAAATTAAATTATGTTGACAGTATGTCGCTTCGTTTGTAGGTGTAGATATTAGCTACTTAATGTGAATATCATTTTCTTTTTAGTGGGCGTCGTATAAAAAATAGCGTCATAATAATTATTTTCAACGCTTCTTTTCCCACTTGTGTGATATTGTCCCACTCGACTTCATCCCGTGTGAAAAGCATGGTTTTCACCGCCTGTTATGTACTGTACTCGTGGTAAATAAGAAGAACATTCCCTTGCGTCATTTGAGTTTATTTTGTGCCAATTCCACAGCTGAACCTACTTGACACGTGGCATCTGTGCTGCACTATACATTTATTCATAATTTCAGTTTTGGAAAAATGATTGCAGTTTTTCCCCTTATTCCCTTATATAAGCAGGGAGAAGAACGCTCCAAGAATGAGTAAAGAACGTGGAAAGGAGATGCGAAGAAAATGTGAAGAAAGCGGATGTAAGCGTGAAAGGCGCTTCAAGATGGAATACGAGAAGAAAGCGGGAAGCAGTCATGAAACATGCATGAAAAGGAATAACGTGTGAAGAAAGCAAATGGAAAAGCGAAGAAATCGCGAAGATCTGTAAGATAACAGAGGAATGTGTGAAGGAGACAGCAAGATCATGTGGGGTAGATAATGAAGAATACATGAATACTGTGCGAAGAAAGCCTAAAGTGATACTTTGCGAAATTTACAAAGGAGTCGTAGATAAGTGAGGAAACTTTGGAGAAGGCGAGACGAAGACTTGAGACAAGTGCCAAGCAAGCATAAATAGCGTGAATAATCATTATGAAAACCTAAACGAAGCGTAGAGGGGGCATGAAGGTGGCTTAAAGCAATGGGAAAATGAAACTCGAAGGAGATTCAAAAAGACCGCGAAGGATGAATGAATAAAGAAGTAGTGAAGAAGATGGGATGGTGTAAAGGGAATAATTAATAAATTGAAAAAGTGTGAAGAATTCTGGGGAAGGTTTAAAAGAAGCGTCGATGAATCCTAAAGAAGGCGTGAAGGATAAACCTCCGAAGGAAGCAAAAAGGCAAGACAGCAAAGCACGAAGGAAGGTACGGTGCACGGAAAACGCAAAGGGCAAGGTGTGCAGATAGAAGAACGTATTGATGTGAAGAATGCGTGCAAGGAGGCGCGAAGAAAGCGTAAAGCAAGTGTAAAGAAGAGAAAACAGGTGTAAAGGGTGGGATGAAGAGAGAATGAAAAGAGCAAATAGCATTGCAAACAAAACTTTAAGAAGTGCGAAAGATAAGTGTAAGTTTGGTGAAAAGGATTTGAGGGGGGAATGATGAAGAGGTGAAGTTGTCGCAAGGGAAGTGAGAAGACGGGGAAAACAATGGGTGAACTAGACGTAAAGAAAGCTCTGAAAAACATGTATGGTATTAGTTAATAAGGCACGAAGGAGGAGTAAAAAAGGCCATACGGAGCGAGTGGAAAAATGGGTTTGAAGAAAACGTAAAAGGAGCGTGAAAAATTATGATATAGGCTTGAAGTGTCGTAAAGATAATAAAGGAAGGGTCATAGGGGAAAATGTGAAATTGCAAATAGGTAGGGCATAAGAGATGGTACAGAAAGCGTACTGGACTAGTAAAAAAGAGTAATGCGTGGAAGAGAGTCGCGAAGGGAGCGAAAGAATCACGAAGCTTATGTGAAGTAGTCGTGAAGGAAAAATGACAGTAAAGTGAAAAAAGGAGGAGTGATCGCACGTGAAGAGTGCGTGAAGCGAAAATTATTGAGGTGTGTACCAATGGTGTAGTCGTAAATTTTCCGGTGTAGGAAAGCTCACCATGTTCTGAGAATTGAATAACATAAGCTAATGCATATCCAACTGAAAAAATGAAACCAATGTTATGCAATATTATATTTGTAATCTCTGATTTGTAATCGTCAAATACAGGAGTACTCAAAACTATAAAAATATACAGAGGGTCGGGGTCCGATGAAAGATATCTGCTTTAGTAAACCAAAAATTAAATTTTCAATTGACTACTGGCTGTTTTTGTAATGAGGGTTTTGAAGTTAATAATTGTAATTATTAATTAATTAACAATTATAATTAATAATTGTTGCACGGGAAATCCCAAATATGACACTTTTTTTCGTTCGTGCTCAGAAGTGGATGTTCAAGTACCACCGCAATCTTGAAACCTGGTGATTTCTCGCCTTTGTACGCACGTGATTGGTTTAAGTAGTAACAGTTTTTTAGTCAACAATTAAAGATGGCGGTTTTAACCTATTAGCGCCATTTTATAGGCGTATTAGAAAATTAAAAAAAAAATAGGGACACTTCCAGGAGAAAGGGCATAAAACGTTAAGATGTCAGTGGGAAAGCCACGTTTTCAAGCTCTCGCAAACGTATTAGGCGGGTGAAAAAATAAGTTTAAAGAAAGTAACGACGACGCCCCGTGGGCGCGATAAGAAAGAAAAAATATATCAAAAGCGTGGGGAGAAAAAGTAATTAAATTATGGAGAAGCGCGTGTTACACAAATTTGTATCGAATCAGATAGAATAAGTCAACCAGCCGTTGAAACCTAGGTTGAAACCATCGTAAGAAATCGCATATGTAGTCGGTAGTTACGTTCCTTTCAGAAACGAATTTTCTGAAAAAGAAGAAATTCATACGTTATTAAATAAACGTCAACTCGCACGAATAAAACATATATTGTATGACAATTCATTACTGAGACATGGCGCTTCGAAAAAACGGTGTAGGTGCTTTTCTGATTCCAGACATAAAGAGTGGTTGGTATTTTATTTGTCAAAGAGGAGTTGAAGCAGGTGAACTGCAGTAAAAACCAGCGGAGTTACCAGACTGTTGGAGTCCAGATGTGAAAGGGAAACTTGAGGACGAGCGGGGGAAAGGAATAGAAGAACGCTTCAGCCAGTTGCACAATTTAAACACTGATTTAGTCGCCGTCATTGCCGAGTGCTTTGCAAGTTTTTACCATTCATCAAAGTCGACGCAGAAAAGAGGATTCCGTCTCCGCCGAGTGTTGACGAGGCCATGCAGGTGATATTTTCATACGTCGACAAGACCAGTGATGAATGCCAGTTTTCCTTTCAGCAGCTGATTGAGGAAGACAGTGGACCACTGCAAAGTTGTGAAAAGTCAACAAGGAGACCAAATCATGTTTCAGAATCAAGGAAAGAGCCTATTGTCAAACTAAAGAGGGTTGGTGACAAAATTCTGTACGCTACTTGTACACTCCACTGAAAGGAAAGGAGACGCACAGAGAATAAGTCGTAGAATTGGTGAGGCAGATGGAAAAATAATCTTGGAGGACATCCGTTCCATAGTCTTCAACACAGTTGAGTATTCTCTGATGGACAACTTTTTGGGAGGTGCGCATACTGTGGTCAGAGACGCTGGTTCTTTTGCACTCCGTCTTGATTTTGACCCACAATCAAGGATTCTTGACTCTTGGACAAAATATGTCTCGCTCTGACTCATGCAATCATGATAACAGTGCGCCCCAAATCTTTTCATATACCTACTCCATCGTGACTTCTGTTTCCGTGTGTATCCACAAGAAGTTCGGGTGCATCGAAGTGGGGTGAGGGGGTTCAAAGTTGGTGATTGTAACCAGGAACAACAACATCATATCATAATTCTGGTATAACAAAAGAAATAAGCATTTTGCGAATTTTGAAAAATGGCGATTTTTTAAAGCGCCATTTAGGTGGGAAATGTAACGCTCTATAAAAAATAGATGATTTTGCCGTAGGTAGTACGCACGAACTTATAAATTAAGCTCCTCTATGCAACTGTTTGATCAGCAGTCCATCTTAATTTATAAGTTCGTGGTAGTAAGGGACAAACGTTATTGATGAAAAACGGGAGGAAGGTAAAAATGTTGCAGTTTTTCCCACCCTCCTCTTTTCGCACAGGGTCCACGACGTCCAAAATTTGAGAATATCTGTGACAGGGTTTACAGAACCAATCAGATACTTTTTTGAAGCACAACCTAGTAGCAATCAAGTATTACACTTATTTATAGTAATTACTGAAGACTGGAAACCTTTTGATTGCATTTATTATGGTAAATATGTACCAGTAAGGAATACTATCATATTCACAGATAAAGGACAGTTATCTAGATACCTTTTCATTAGCTATAAACTATCCCTGAGTAAAAGCATTCCATTTAGTCATTACTATTACGATAATGTTATAAAATAAACTCTGAGACATGTAAGTAACTTGTAAGATAAGTTTAGGAAGGTAAACACAACACTAATCGTAAGCTTTCGTTTATTTTATTGTTACTCACTATTTTCCTAGTGTTTACCGTTCCACTTTCTAGTTGGGCAATTATAGGAGAGGAAATGTTTTATTTTTCAATCAATTAACCTATTTCTCGAACGACGCCAAAATGTGAATTTCTGTGTATTTGTAAACGTTGCGCGTCTTCCTACATAATTTATTGACGAGATCATTTTTATGATCAAGCAACAAACCTTGTCACATATTTTTTAAACAAGATTTCCATGCATTTAAATAATGTATAATTATTTTTTTATTCAACAGGGAAGATTCATTTTTTTGAAAATAATAAATTAAAATTTCGAATTTATGTTTGAAATGTAAGTTCTCTCTCGTTCTTCACCGCCACATGTATCTAAATTTTATAGCAGCATGGAATGCAGTTACTGACGTAAATCAATCTGGTAAATTAACAAACCCATGGCGCGGCATGACAGTATAAGATATAATGTACATAATGGTTCTCGTTTTTCAAATCTTGAAATACTAAAATTAAGCATGCGGGATTAGATGTAGTACTGAGTATTTAAAACGTTTGATTTTATTTATTATAATGACGATACCAGTTCAGGTTCTTAAGTGGCGATCGGCGGGGACTTTAAGTCGGGTTTTAAAAACATTATTATGAGGCATACTCATATTTTTGTGGGGAAATATTGACGGAAAGTTAAAAAAAATCTCGCATTCCTTGCACGCGCAAAATGTCGTTAAGCTGACCGTATTAAGGTAGAGGAATCATGAGGGGTAGCAGCTGTGCTGCTTATTAGCAACTTTTGTGGAGATCTCTACTTTGCCTATTGACGAAGTGCCTCGGCTACCAAATTAATATTTGCATCCGAAGAGGTTTCGAAATGAAACTTTAAAAGCCAGTTTTGGATGTAACAAATGGGAATTAAGAAAACAAAAGGGGCACCTAGAAAAGTGTGAAACAAATCGAGCGTTAGAGAGAACCGCGGTACAGACAGCTACAGAAAGCCCATTAAGGTGCGTAATGGCCGGTCGCGTAAGACCAAGCGCGCAGCACTGCATCGATTAGACATAACGTCGCTAGACTGCTTCCGACCCGTTACTATCACCTCACACCCCCTTAACCACTTTGTGTCACAGGGGATGAGGTGGTCATCACATATGTACAACGGCAACCAGCAGTTACTGTACTTACTCTACAAAGAAGCTCTTCATCATCTCGCCTCGACTTCACGCTTTGTTACTACTTGTAAATATGTTTTTCTTTAAATATACGCATTTGCTTGCAAAAAGCTGCTGGTCTTTTATACTTAAACAGTAGGAACGTCAAAGACCATAAATTTTCTGGATTCAATTTGTTGGATACGGTTAGCACTGTAACAACTCTTATAATAAAGTGGACACGCTGTTGTCTCGAACGCTGACGTTATTTCTATTCTTATATTTTATTTTTACTTTTAAGAAAACTTATTTTTTGCCACCGTGAATAAACGTTCAGCGTTACGATAACATCGTCTTCGACTGCAGCTTCTGTATGTTCGACCTTTTCGCACGAAATACGAGTTCACGTACAATCAATGCACAACCCCTCAATCGGACCTCTTAAGTTGAAATATTTACACATTTCAGTTTTGTTGCTCGAAAATGTTGTACACATTGGAAAATTTCTTCTTCCATCATTCGTAATTCGTAATTATTCATTTATTGACACCGTCAGTCAGTCAAGGCAGCTGGTTTAGCAGAAATCAATGCCCTGATTCTTCCACTTCATAACATCTTGCATAGCATTAACACGGATGTAACATTATGGACTTTTGCAGTTTCAGTTCCTGTTGTACTTGCAAGAATTAATAGGTCCGTTCAAAACATATTCTGCCCTAAAGGTTACTCTAACATGCATTTTATTTGACAAGTTAACTTATTACTATTTCGAATTTGCGATAAATGTTACGGCTCTTGTGTAGGTACATAAGGTGGGGAACATATAATTGATATAATGCACCACTATGGAGTAACAACCTCATTACTAGAATTAGTAATCCAAATAATGAAACAGCTTTTTAAAAGTGATTTTGTACAATGTGAGTTTAAACTTCATTTTTATAGTTAAATTGTGAGTTAAAGGATTTGATTGGCTAATATTTCACAAGTTGACCAATCGTGAAATTTATCAATGCAACTAATCTGAATAACGATTAGAATAGTGAAACATGTTACACTGGTGTCAGGTGTGGGGTTTAATTAGAAACAAGAATAATGGCAAAATTAATTCAATTGAACTTTGCCTAACTTCGTGTTCATCTTCAGGAAAAATCCCTTGATACGATAGGTATGAAGAGTGTTCTCAAAAGGTGACTTGAAGCTGTACTGATTGAGGAAGTAATCAATCCCTCGATGTATCCCTTTGAGTTGGAAAATCTCGAACAAATTATGGACGGATGGGATGGAAGAAGAAATTACCAGAAAAATTAAAAGTTCACTTCATTTCGCCGAAATCTAAGGTTATGTTATATTTCATCATTCTTAAGTTGGCGAAACTGAAAAATCTGAAGTGACAGCGGTCATACGGTCGATATTATAAAGCATACATAACTATGTTGTTAGCTAACAATGTTGTTAAGGCATGTGATTGGATGTTTTTGCAAAGAATGATGCTATTCACACCTCCCGTATCTTCCATAGACCGATTCTAACGTATCGACCGCTTATTAACTTCGAAAGCCTTTTCTGTATCAGCCGAACGACTAGCATCGACCGCTTTATCACTCGAAAGGGGGAGAGACATCTTTTGCATCTTCCATAGACCGCCTTTTTATTAGCGAGCGCCGATTAACGATTATCGATTTGTCCTTTCGATCGGTCTGAAACGACGGATTCGACAGATCAATCGTACCGTATATGGGACCCTTTACAGGATTGAACAAATTAAGTGCAATCAACATATGGTAACAAATCTTCAGAAGTACGTATACTTTGTATTTCAAGCTCGAAAATTGCTGCTCATCTGTAAGTAAATAAGGTACATATGAATTATGTACAACTAGACACCCATGTATGTTCATTTTTCAACGTTTATTAAATCGTGGAAACATAACCTCTTAAGGAATTGAAGTTGGAATGTTGCTCACACCCTTACCAACTTAATAATATTAATGAATATAACACATTGCGAAAAAATTATGTGAACTTTGATTAAGATTGTGGAAAATGTAGGGCTTCTTCCGCAATTTTTTTGTCGAAAACGGTTAATTAATGTTGCCTCTAGCCATTTTTATTAATTCCATGATCGTACCAGGGGGGCTTAATAACGTCACGTAACCCGGACAGCTATTTGTTTAGTGGCACGGTGGCACCTAAAACTATGACTGACGCATTAGCCCGAGCTCACGAGGTAGAAACAGCTCAAAGTAAGATGAAGAAAAGCAATAGCGTTAGAGTTGTAGAAGAGGAGGACACTGTGAAAAATTGTTAACGGCCTTAACTGGTAAGGCCTGTCAAGGCTATGGTGACAAAGAAACAGCCCTGTTGTTGGAGTTGCGGAGAAATTGGGCATGTCCAGAATCGAAGTCGAAAGGCTCGTGGGAGACCTGCCAAATGGAGTCAATATCTAACACAAAAGCAGGACAACTAGAAAGGTCGATGAAAAGGGACAAACCTGCTATGTCAATCCGAATTGACGACACGCTTGACACGCTATCCGATCCCAAGTTTTCTCGACTTTGGATTTAAAAAGCGGTTATTAGCAAGTGGAAATGGCTGCAGAAGATTGAGAGAAGACGATCGAATCGGGATTATGGGATTTTACAGGAATGCCGTTTAGATTGTGTAACGCACTAGCGACGTTTGAATGTCTCATGGAAAGTGTGCTAAAAGAGTTATCGTGGACGACTTGTTTAGTTTGCCTAGACGACATCATTGTGGTGGAAAAGACGTTCGAAGACCACATGAAGAATCTGAAAGAGGTCTTACATTAGCTCCGGTGCCTATTACCGCTTTATGTGGGGATTTAATCGAATCTTGGTCCAGATGTTTCTAATGGAAATGCTATCCATACTTAATCATCTTTTCCTTCAAACATTTCCTCAATATGACCTAGTACCTAAAGTGACCTCTTTTAAGCGCATTTTCACAAAAAAAACTTTCCCGTCTGTCTGTCCGTTCCTCCGACTGAGTCATTATTAGATAGAATATCTCTATATGAGAGTCTCAGAAGAGCTTACTCTCAACGGTAAAGACAAAAAGTCTCTATGAGATGAACCTGTTGAGGGGGGAAAATCTGTATACCTCAGAAACGGGGTCTCGGAGAAGGCACTCTCAAAGAGAAACTGGAAGGTTCGAACGAGACGTATCTCTCGGTGGGGTCAAAACTTCAAGTCTAGAGAACGTATTGTCGGAGAAGCTGCTATACCATCCGCAATGTTGAGGAGAATTTTCCTAGTAACTTGATCCTTCTAGCATTAACTAGCGTATAGTTGGAATGCTTGTCAGATGGCCTTTAGTCTTTTTGCCAAAAGAACGATTGTCCAGCCCTGGTAGACATTTTTTGGGTAGGTATTTGAGGCACGCTGACAAGTTGTCCAATAATACGCAAACATAAATCAACCATAACATTTTTAAGATGCGAATTTTTTAGGCCATATTATTTAGACGGGTCATAAACTTCGCCACGTGCTTGTACAAAATTTGCGAAAATATGTTACGCTGAAATTTTGACAGGCTATTGTCATCCTATTATTTAGAATTAAAGATAAATATAAACAAAAAAACAAATCATTTCAGTACAATCTTACATCCTTTTCATATCAATCTTCGATTTTAACGGCATCTGCTTCATAAATAATACCTCGTCTTAATAGCGAACAACGAAAACTTTTCATGCAAATGGCTACTTTCTTCTCCAAATATGTCAAGCGGAAACGTTAAGTAGGTAAACCGCATTACCTCTTGTAAACTGGCCGATTGGCGTTGAAAATTGTTTTTATACGTTGATCGATTGTTGATGCGTAAGTGGAAAGCACTTGTGGAACAATATTTAGCACTGTTTTTACAATACCACTAATCTAAACGCTACATACAAATACGATACGTTCGGCTTGCTTTCCTCAACGCCTCTCTCCCATCAATTGAAATGCGCGAACTGGTCTCATTTACCCCGCGTAAACCGAATCGCGCAGTTAACTTCGATTAAATTAAAATACCTATTCACTGTAACGTTTAGCAAATGTTTGTTTATATACATGGTAATTCCGAAATGTATATTCAGGTAGCATCTCAAAGTCCCATGTAGATCAAAATCGCTAAGTTCTCTGAATTATACCTTTAAATCAATAAAAACTGTCAAATGCAGGTCGCCTCCTTTATTTATGATGCAAACGTTATAGGTTACAATTTAAATAAAATAATCCATTCTATGTAAGCATCTGCCCCCTGAAGCCAAAAATGCACTGCTGCAGTTATATAATAACATATGGAAGGGCAACACTTATCCAGAGTCGTGGAAACTTGCAACAATTATACCGCTGGCAAAGGAGAATAAGAACAATTCACAACCGGAAAATTTTCGCCCAATTTCCCTCACATCATGCTTGTCCAAGATTATGGAGAGAATGGTTAATAATCGATTAGTGAGTATGCTGGAGAAGGATGGTCGAATAAGTAAATATCAAGCCGGGTTCAGGAAGGGACACTCGACAGTGGACCAACTCCTTTATTTAGATTACATTGTCAAGGGGGCTTTCACTAATACTGAACACGCCACTGCGGTATTTTTTGATATTAAAAAAGCGTACGACACAGTATGGAAATACGGAGTTCTAGAAACACTGCATAGGTGGGAGTTCCGGGGTCACTTGCCAATATTTATCGAAAATTTTCTAAAAGATAGAAGAATACAAGTTAGGATGGGTGAACATTTATCGCAGATCGTTACGCAAGAGAACGGGATACCTCAGGGCTCGGTGCTCAGTGTTACCTTGTTTGCTATAGCAATAAACAACATAGCAGACGCAATCTCCATAGATACAAAGGCCTTATTGTATGTCGACGACTTGTGTATAGTAAGAACTGGCCATAATGTTAACAGCATGTATGAGGCACTGCAGATGGATATAAATATATTAAGTGAAGAGGCTACGAAGCGAGGGTTCGCTTTCTCCACAAACAAAACAAAGGCAATGCACTTCTGCCGTCTCAGGAAGACCCACCAACTTCCACCCCTATATCTACAGGGTGACAAATTACCCACAACTGAAAATTTAAAATTTGTAGGGTTAATCTGGACACAAAGCTTACCTGGAAACATCACATTGAAGCAATATCATCAAAATGCAAACTTACTCTAAACAGGATTAGGGTGCTCAGTGGACATACCTGGGGAGCGGACAAGGAAACGCTCACAAAGGTAGTCAACGCCTTCATTAGGAGTAAGTTGGAATATGGGTCGGTGGTATACACATCGGCGGCCAGATCCCAACTTAAAAGTATAGAGGGGTGTGGAACAAAGCCATGCTATTAATAACGGGGGCATACCGCACATCACCAATAGACAGCCTTAATGTCGAAAATAATTCGTTACCCATTTACTTGAGATTCAAGCAGCAACACCTTAGGTATGCGGTAAAGTTACTTGCACAACCATCTCATTTCTTATTTGAAGTTATCAAAAACCCCATACTACACCCCAGATACGAATGGCAACAGACCAGAACTATACCGGCAATTGTGAAATTGAATAAAGAAATACGCGATTATGGAAAATTAGATGGAAACCTGTGGGAAGAAGAAACACCGGAATTTGATAGGAAAAAGGTCACCGATTTTCTTTTAAAAGAAATAAACAAGGATTTCGTTGTAAAATGGCAGGAAGTATGGTCGACAAAGGAAACACACCTTAGAGTAATCCACCCACAGTTAGAGGGGAAGAGGTGTACCAAATGGCAAATTAAAAGAAAAGATCAGATTGCAATAACAAGACTGAGAATAGGACATACTCGATTAACCCATAGTCACCTCCTATTGGGAAAGAGAAATAAAAAATGTGCCCAGTGCGGGGAAACCCTGACGGTGCAACATATTATGAACGATTGCATTAAACTAGATACCTATAGACATAAATATAATATATCCTTAGGGGTACTAAACAATCCTGTAAAATACACGGATGTAATAAAATATCTGAAAGAAATAAATATATATACAGAAATATAGATATATGGCAGAAGACTTACCTTAAGAGGAATGCCAATTACCAGTGCAGTAGACGCTTCCTCCGGTAGGTCTGGGTTGATCTGGAAGAGAAAAAAAAAAAAAATAATGTTTGAAATGTTTATTCATGATTAATTCCCAATGTTAGAGGTCCAACCAAGTTTAGGATAAACTTATCGGTTGGTTCCTTATAGTAAGGTAAGTATACATTTTTTTACATTATTGAATGTTACACAAAAATATTAATCAATAGATATTTGTCTCACGCATTAACATTTCGTGTAATCAAAGCAAAGAATAGGTTATATTTGATTTCAGGTCCCCTGTATGAGCCATTTTCTAACTTCTTTTTTGAAGGTTCCAATTTGTTGAACGTTGAGGATATCTCTAGGTAAGGAATTATACAGTGTTGGTATGGTAAATTCTAATGTTCTTTTTCCATATTTGTTGTAGCAATAGGGCACTGCGTACATGGTTCTTCGGGTTCCATACGAATGCGGTAAGGGTATTTTGAATTCGTTGACATCAAAGTGCTTCAGTAAATTGAGGTACTTGTAAAATCCGGTTGATGTTAACGTATTTGTATATTGCAGCAAATCTTGTGTTTGCAGGTGATTATTTCCAGGAATCAGCTTAAGCAGTCGTAATTGGAGCGAGTTGAGTTTTTTTACGTAGGATAGATCTGCACATCCCCATACGCATATTGCGTATCTGAGAAGTGACTCAATTAGTGCTTTGTAAACTATTTCCATGGTTTTTTTTATTGGCAAATCTGCTCAATAAATAAAAGCTTCCTGATATTTTCTTTATCTTTGAGTGTAGATATTGTATATGCTTATCGTATGTAAGTGATGAGTCGATTATTAGTCCCAAATATTTAATATCGTTCACGATTTCTATGGTACTGCAACAGCATACCTTGCTGTGACCGAAATTGCAATGACAAGTATGCATTATAATTCTTGGTTTGCTTACTTTTTGCATATTGCATAATATAATAATAATAATAATGTAAGGTTCGAATCCTAACTGAAAAATCAATCTTAAATCAATACATAATTTGAACGAAAATCCAAATGATAAATTCAACTATAATGTACCCCCAAAGTCTTACGCGCAAACGATATAAACAATTGTTCAGAGGAACGCAAACTTAATTCAGTTTATTTAATATGCGGTACAAACATACCGCATCTTGACCCAGTTGATGTGACGTCAAACGTAAGTAGATCAACGCAAATCCATCTTCTAATCTGCTCGATTGATGTTGAAAATTGTTTCTACACCTTGACTTATTGATGAATGTAAGTATGGAAAAACACGTGTAGCTTAAAATACTAATCGACGTGTCCCAGCATATTTCCGAAACAAACACTTTCTTTGATTTAATGAATTTATTTCAACTTAGAGACTCGCACTGTATATATATTATTCAATTTTAGAGACCACTTAACCGACTCGATCCGGCCTATCCACCGCATTACGATTACACCGGAGCGATGCAAATAAATGAAACTACGTTTAGTCTTGGTTATTTATAGACTCCTCAGGCAGCACTGTTCTACCTTGGCTCATTGGATCTTAGGTTACAATTAACACTAGTCATTGTGCTGTAAAATAAACAACAATAACTACAACTTTTTATAACAATACATGTTCAACACCCTTATGTCACACATTATGTCAATTAGATTGGTATCCCTAACACAAGGCCTTGCATGGAGTTACCACTAAAACTATAGAGTTGTCACGGGTCAATGAATATTTAAAATGATGATTTCAAGAGCAATCTCTGGTTTAGTATTGACTGTTGAGCGTACATCCGTGTTGATTTCGACCAGATTTATTCGATGACTAAAGTACCCCATTCTTATACATCTGATCTGATGAGTAAACTTTGCAATTACGAATTCGACGGGCGTAATGAAACTGAAAAAAGTTAAGCACAATCATGTTCGTACTTGTAAAAATTTCAAATAAGAAATGCCAATTAGCACAAAATAGAACGCAAGCCGTTCGTTCAATCATTCTCAATTACGTTGGCTAACTTTGCTATAATTACTGGCTAGTTGGGTGGTGACGACCTTAAGTAATGGATCCATCATCCCAGTGGACACAACAATGCGAATTCTGCTTCTCAACTGCAAAAACATAGGATTATTCCGTCCGTATTGGGAAGATTAGCTCCTATTTGTCATCAGTCATCGCGAGATATCTATCTTTTGATTATTTCTATTCTTGACAGGAACAAGGTATCAATATTTCTGTAGTATAAAACTTTCTTATAGAACACTGCTGATTAATTTATATATAGGTTAAGCATTTTAGCTATATTGGAAATAAGAAAGCTCTGTACCTTTCTAATATATTATAAATATTACTAACTCAATTTTAGGTTATGTTTGTTTCGAAAAAGTTGAAAGACATTAACATAAAATGTCAATCGCCTCGTGTCTGTGAACATTTGCAATCCACTGAAACTTGACGGCGACGAAGTAATGGATTCAGTCTCAACTTGTTATGACCCGTTTCGTGCTTTGAATAAATCTAACTCTTTGAGTTGTTGGCTAACTTCGTACCTATAACAAAATATCTATTGGCTTGGAAAGAATTGTTAAAAATATAATATTTCTAGGACAATCTCTGCTAATATTTAAATACTGCTTAGTGCTAAATGTTCGATTGAGAATGAATCATGAAGCTTGCCTTCGTGAAAGTTTAACACAATGAGCGGTCATCGAATTATGAACTCATTTTTTACTAAAATATTTGTGACAACCTTCTCAAGGGTAAGTTTCTAAATATCGTTTATTTATTTATATTTGTAGTATCTTTGCTTATAACATCTTGCAAAGCGAAGTATAAATTGTGCATATAAACCGACATAGTTTAGTAAATAATTGGGTTTTAACGTAGTATAGCATAGATGTTTAGCTGTTTAGTAGATAATGAACGGGGAGGGGGGCTCCAAAAGGCCGCCTAGAACACACTCAAAATGTACGCTATATAATGAAAGATTAATCAAACCCTTAAAGCAATTCTCCGCAATATTGCATTTTATCTTTGTATCAGTAGATATGTCTCGCCTAGACGTTGCAACCGCCCTCTGAGAATACCCTCCTTCGACACTCCGTTCTGCAGATATTTGAACTGAAAGCTTTGAGATCACCAGTAGATGGGGCACGTCCAGATGTTCCACTTGCCCTTTATGAGTTCTCTCTTCAGATACACCGTTTTTGAGATATTCGTCCATATAGGTTTGACATCACCAATGGATATATTTCATCCAGGAGTTACAATCGCTTTTGTGAGTACTCCGAGACTCGGCTCTTGAGATACGAGGATAACTACACACTTCAGGAATATATGCATAACATGTTGGTTTTATCGGTCAGTCAGCTTATAGACATCCATTATCAACATCTTCTTCGAGATCACCATTACTTACGTCATCACCATCACCGTCGTTTAGATTTAGTATACAAGTTCTATGGCGACAGTTATTAAATTCTCCTTTTCTCGATGCATGTACGGTTCTCCATTCTTCCGAAGGTAAAATTCATCTCGTTTGCCAATTTTTTTAATGCAGTTTCGCATTTCTTCATTGGACACCCTTTGAACTGCTTTTTCGCTAATTCTTTTTTTTCTTTTTGAAGGTAAAATTTTACCTTCAAAACGATCTCAGACTCAAAGGACATATACAACGAAGTATGTTGTTCTTTGCTGTTATTGTGTTATTGGTGTTGTACGTAGTGACAGTCAAGGCGTAAATGTAGCCCTGGATTAGAAACGCGCATTTGTATAATTGAGCTTAAAAATATAACTATCACTCCATTTTTGTGGTTTTCAATATAACAATTCGAGGAAATGGATTTGAAGGTAATAAACATGTGTACAGGGTGGTTCAAATTTGTGGCTCATCATTGGGATTTCCGGTGAGAGATACAATGTAGGTTAAATGGTTTGCGACGAACTTCCGCTAGAAGCCGCACACCCACGATGGCTTCTGTTCTCCTTTACACAAAAACAAATAAATGATATAATTACAAAAATAAAATGTAATGAAGGAAAGAAAAAGGAACATTTAGCATAAATGTACAAGTCAAATCTGCAGACGGTGACGGCGGCGATTCGGTGGAAGACGGCGGGACGGGACCGGGAGTGCTTCGCATGCCACCAAAAGTTTGCGGTCTCTCTTGATTCTGGACAAGTTGCTGTCGGCGATGGTAAGCTCCAGGTAATACGAATGGAGAACGGCGGTCCCAGGATTTCTAAAGAGCAAGCGGTGGGTGGCTAGTGGTGAATGTTAAAACAAAACTTAAAGCGCACAGCGGTTACCCTAAGCGGGAACAGTAAATAATCGGATTCGGTAGCGGCGTCAACAGGAAAGTAGCTTTCGGCGGCTGTAAAAACAATTTAAATATTCCCACGGGAACGGTTGCAAGCGGCAAATTACATACGGCCTCTTATTTTTCTTAACGAACAACTCCACATATACACAATTTCTATTTTATATTTTCAACTTATATTAATATAAATATTTTCGGAGCGACTCGTAACGAAGCACCCAACTTAAAACGCTTCTAGATACCGAGTGTTCAGCAGAGCTGGACGAACCCACAAATTATACGCTGTGGTCATAACTTCGGGTATGAAACTTCAAGGCTGGAAACGTGTGCTTTGTTACAGGTTGCCTTCTTTTGTGATTAAAAAAACGAATTTAAAATTTTTGAGAAATCTTTGAAAATAACTGAAATAACACCGAAAAAATTATCAAAGTCCTCGTGTGAAATCGAAGGGACTTCAGCGCATTTTTGTGTGCAAAATCAGTGTTTTAATAGCCAGTGTTGACTCCACCATCAATGAAAGATCTCGTCGAAGGCTACCGTATTCCCTTTGACGGTACCCACTTCCAACGTCCCGTTCACCCCAAATTCGCGTTTGAAGTTTTCACTCCACCACCAGTTAGATCTTGTCGGAGGCTACCACATTTCCTTTTTTGGTGCATACTTATATTACACCCACATTTTGGTGGATTTCGCTAAAAACCTTCCACAAGATAGTACTTAATTTTTGAGGCACTTCTCATTGTTCGAGCTTCTATTGGCGACACGAGAAACAGAGACAGCGATTCGAGATTTACGAAACGTTAAACCGCGTGACAAAATTCGCAACGGAAGGTAAAAGGCGCCCGAAGTTGACTACCTCTCGAAGACGCGCGCACGCGCCTTGCAAAAGGTAGTTAATTTCGCCCCTAAGACAAAANACCAATTTGAAAAGAATCGGACCAAGACTGTAGTAGAAGATAGGAAAAAACTGAAAAACCTTCACGTTAGTAAACTACGCTCGAGAATGACGCCCAGATGTCTCCAACCCAACATCATGTAGCCTTGTCCCTAAGGTTCACAAATTACACGGCCTTGTAGATACACGTACACCCGTTGCCTTTCTACAAGACTCGATCGTTTTATCTGAATTCGGAGTTGTTATTTTGTTTAAGATTTATTAGATGTTGATTTTGCTTAAATAATCGCTTTTTATTTTGTTTTGCAATATTGCAAAGTTGAATCACATGTAAAAATCGTGGGCATCTGGATGTAGTTGCGTGTTGTTATTGTAAAAGTTTACCTCCGCTAAGTGCGATAAGGGTTCAAATCGCTGCGTAAAACTAATTAGTTGTCGATAAGCGCGAACAGAGAACACATGTGTTTGCAGTCTGCCGTAATGGGGTTTGTTTTCGAAAGACAGTCAGTCTTTGTGATTATAAAGTTATAGCAGAAAGTTAGTTGGTGTTCTAAGAGTCATCAAGATGTTATTAAAGGTTAATTTTATAATTTATAATGTTTTAATTTGAGTGCCTTTATCGCTTACGTGAAGCCTTTCTATATGTATTCAAGTACCCGTTAGAGTGAAGATTTCCAACACCAAACAAGGCAGCATTAAGTATAAATTTATGCATCAAAGCCAGTGTCATTTGCATCAAGATCAAGCAAAAGTGAAGAAGTGAAGTTTCAGAAGCATCTGCAATTGGTATTTATGTTTTCCTTGTGAGATTAAACTAAAGCCAATTAAAATTTTCCTTGTTTCAATCGAACACTAGGTGGTATTTGTCATTGGCCCTGAGTATCTATTTTTATTTCAGCTTTATTGTCTGATTTATACCGAATAATTTGTTTAATCTGTAAATGACTAGCTTTGTGTTTAATCGAACCCAAATTACGACCTAGATAAGAGTTCTTATGATAAATTTTCTATTCGAACTCAGGATTCTGTCAGGTGTTAATTAAAAATTTGTTAAACAATTCCTTGGAATTGCGGGAGTGATCAAGGCTGCTGAATTTCTCAAATTAATGAAGTTAAGTCAATATTGTGACTTTTCGTAGTAACAGATACTGGACGTGCCTTGAGAAAAGTGATAGAATTTTCATGTAAAAAGATTTTGTTAGTACCTGAGTTAATTGACCTAGATGGACAGGTGCGTGGTTTAGTGACCGTTTGGTATTGGACATATCAATATTTATATTTACATGTAAAGTTGTGCAATGTGCATTGCGAAAATTCGGATTCGATACCGTAAATATCCTCATAGAATCAGAAAGTTGTTAAGTTCCAGGTATCAACCCGTGTGCATGACATTTTGAACGTTTTCAAGTTGTTTATGTTTCGATGATCGCGCGAGAATCAGCCTAAATTCTTTTGCTTCTCTGAAAACTACTTCTATTGAATCAAAGGAGAGTTTTCCATTATTGCGTGCTAGAAAAAGAATCGATAATAGATTATCATTAGACTATTAATCGAGAATCGATCTTTATTTTTATGTAACTATTCGATTATATATACGGTAATCAATTTTTTGGTATCAAGATAATTGAATATTTGATAATTGTTTACTTGTTTCATCCATTATTCGAATATCAATTCCTAAGAGCATTACAAATTTCTAAGGTTGGAAAGATTCGGGAGAACCATACAGTTCCTAACGGATGGTCATAGTATAGGTCACTTTAATAATTACGTAATATAATTCTTGCTATAAACTTGTTGTGGTCAATTTTATCTGCTTTGTCAGGTAATGAAAACACACCGAAATGAACTCGACCTTGCCTTTTGGTACGGTTTTTAAAATAAACACTTCCCCGGATTCATAAATTAATATATAATAATAACTTACGTTAATACGATACCTAATAAAATGAATATCTGTCTCTTGGCTCTGGACAATTCGCGTTTGAAATGTTTATACTAGCAAGAAGTAAAACTCGCATATTTATATGAATTTTAAGTGTGCATACAATGCGGCGAAAATAAATTCACGTTAAATGTGCTTGCACGTCAAAAGTTAGGCAAGAGTGTTGCGTGCACAAATGCAGTAGCTCAGGGGTAGATACAGTGAAAGGTTAACATCCCCTACAGACGTAAGTCGACATGTGATATAATTGTGATGTAAATGAAAAGTGTACCTAACTATGCAGTTTGGACATTAAGACTTTTATTTATTCGTAAAACTACCACAAGCATCCGTACTTTATTTGAATTAACTTTTTCTTATACACATTTCAACTAATTTTATTGTTTCAGAGATGATAAGCGACTATGAAGATGACACGCATTACTGTTTAAAGTGCCACTGTACCATAATAGGATTGGACAATTACGTTAGTCATCGAAAATCGAAATGCGGAAAGGACATCGAAAAAATTTCGCAGCAGTCCGGTTTAACAGAACATCTTTTACATTCTGACGAGCCCGTTACACTAAAAGCGGACGCTTTCTTTTCATCCTTAGAGTTGCAAAGTAGCGCTAAGAAGACCTCGCCAGCATCTGGGGGTAAATCTACGGCCGGAGTTTTAACTCGAAGTAAAGCGTCTGCTGTCATACAAGCCAGCAGCTCAGGAAAAGACAATGTAAACTACTTAGAAAGTACTAAGCACGACGAGTGGCTCACAGATCATTCCTTAATTATTCATCAGAACAGAGCGCAAACAGCTCATAAAAGTGGGGTTAAAAAGGAAGAAACGGATTTAAATCTTTACGCAGATAGCGAGGAAGAGTCCGACGAGTGTGACTACGACGACGAGGATTCTGACTACGATGAGGAGGACGATGACGCTCCACCTCGATCATTTACAGGAGGGAAGTGGAAGCCCACCTCTTCTCCAATTCCAAACTCTTCTGGAGATTACAATTATTGGAACGTACCACCGCCACACCACACTGGTGCAAAGTGGAAACCCCAACCATCCTCAAAATTTAGTTTACAATCGGAACACCTCACCGGAAAATGGAAATCTCCAGCCTCGAAGGAACTGTTCAATACACCTCCCATTAGTTTCACCGGAAGCAAGTGGACCCCATCAAAAATTGTTAAAACGGAAAGCTTAAAACAGAAACCGCGCAAAAGCATCACGTACGAGTCATTGCAAACAGAGCCATCGATAGGAAAATGGTTCTATCAACCGGATCCAGAGTGTACGAAGGGAAAATGGAAACTCGAAAACGACACGGAGGAATTACCCGACGATGTGCCGTCCCCGTTCTACACAAAAGGCAAGTGGAAACCTGCACAAGCCGACTGCATCAGTGTGGCTAATCAAGCGCCATCGTCGGATACAGAAACGGAAATGCCACCATTTCGGAAATCAAGTGGTACAGTTCAATACTGGTGTGGCCCGTGCAACAGGCACCTTGCATCGAAAATCGTGTACGAAAGACACTTAAAATCAGAATTACACTTTAAGCGCACCCTGCAAGATCGGGAGTTTGAAGAGTCCCCTTACGTCAGCACTCTATTATCGAAAACAAAGCGAGCGTACAGCGCTACCCATGATATCAAAATTAGAGAAGGGACGAGAACGCGGCGTAAAATATATACACCCTGCACCGTGTGTGATTCGAAAGTTAACTCCAGTTTAATCGGAAAGCATCTCATCTCCCACTACCACTGCCTTCGAAGCGACTTAAACTCCCACGAGCCTAGGCAGATGGTACTCGATAACATTCACAGTGTAGTTTTACAATCACCGTTTCAGTGTGGTCCTTGCAAGTATTACTTTAATACTCACGAACTCTTTTTGCTCCACTGGACCTCGGAGGAACACAATGACGTTGTTAGAAATACGTCGAGCTTCTTCTGGTGCTCGGAGTGCAAGCATCGCGCTGCGACTTCGGACGAGATGTACTTGCATTTAAATTCGGACGAGCATCGTGAAATAATTGCGGTTATCAACCGTTCAGTGCCTGTAGTGATCAAGAAACTAACACCGATCAACTGCCCGACTTGCAACGAGGAATTCTTATACAACTTTCTCTTGCGGAGGCACTGCGAGAAAGAGGATCATTCGTACAACGTCACCGTCAGTGACGAATACCAAAGCCGGTTTAAGTGCGGGGAGTGTGAGGCGGTTTTGAAATCGAGGGTCGCGTACCAGCGCCATCGAATGATTGCGCACCGAACGAAGTTTTATATTTGTTCGGGATGTGCGTTGAATTTTAATGATATTGAGGAGGCGAAGCGTCATCGTGGTACGCCTGAGCATCGTTGCGCTGTTGCTGAGAAAAAGCGAAGGGAGGGACTTCTTGCGAAAGATTTGTCGAAGTCGTGTCATTATTGCACGGAGCGATTTGAGAACATAATCAAGTTGAAAGATCATCTTAGGGATAAACATGCAGAGCACAATCACAGGTAGGTGTACGATCTAACTGTTTTTTTTAAGTTAGTGAGGGGGGTCAAGTGAGGTTGTTTTATCTCAACCTACTATACATTTATAAAAGCTTCCTTGCTCGACTTGATCCAGTTGCTCTAGTCGGAAACAGTTTTGATGAAACATCTTTGCTTTCGTCAGCACCAAACATCGAGACGGTGTGTCTTTAAAAATGAGAAATTTTGTCTCGGTGAGGTGGTTTTCCTCGTTTTCTTCAATGTATGGCCGTATGAGTATACCATGTTGTTAGGTCTGGCACTTATTCCTCCTGTTCAATGAATTTTTAACACAAACATATCAGAAACAAAGCAAAAGGTTGCAAGTTCAGTACAGAAACCAGAAGATAGTAGTAAAGGTGGCGTTTAAAGTTACTGTCCACTGTCCCTATCTCTCTGAATGGTGGCTAGCTTGAATAGTAGATCAAGGTGCGGTTGAAGGGCAGTTGATCCTTCCATCTGATGGCGGACATGCAAAGTTGAATGACTCCTAAGATTTTTAGGTTAGTTTAGTAGAGCAGGACTAACTAACTTTGGTTAGGTTCACTATTCGTCGAGCCAAAACCCAATCTCCTCTGTTCCCCCTGAGAAATGCTTCCAGAGTAATTGGTTCGCCCGCGTCATTTTGAGCGAGGGTCTTTGATTCCGGAAAGTGTGATTGAATAAAAGCTCCAAGGTCTCCTTTATGGTCTCCTCACTTTTCTTCAAGGAACCGATTCTTCCCTCTGTTCCTTTCGTAAGGCTCTTTGGAGTCTAGCACCTTCTGAAATTTGTTCAATTTCCTCGCAATACCTCTTCCACCTTTTCTTATGACCTTATTGTATTCGGTGCTCTATTAAAAAGTTTCCTAGTCTGTGCCCACAGTCGAAAGTACCTTGTGCCACCAGGACGTTTTATTTGAGGTTCTGCACCATAGGCATATTTGATGTTCATGCGAAGGTTTGATTCCATGACCTCTAGTTCCGCCGAGTTATGGACTCCTGCAGGACAGTTTTCGAGGTTGATCTTTAGGTTCTCTCTATAGAGGTCCCAGTTGGTTCTTCCCGGATTTCTATATACGGCTACAGCCGCTTCGCTTGGTACAATGTCAAAACGTATATATCTATGTTCAGATAGCGATTGCTCTACCGGCACATGCCATCACATCCGCCAGTTTGACGACTTCTGTGGTTCGTGATGGATAAGGTCGATCGTAAGGGAGGTATACGGATCCGAGCACAAGCCTCCTCCCGTTCCCATTCCTGTCCTCTGTCAGCATTACTGCCACCAGGTGCAATAACATTCCCACAGTGGTAGTAACTTAACGCTATTCCTAGCCAAGATGTATGGTTTGGGATTGATTTCGGTTGGCTCAGTAATGAGCCGCGATCCTTTCAGTCCCAAACCTCGTATTTGCCCTTTGTAGGTTCAAGGTTCTTGCACCAGGGCTACATCAATATAATGTTTGCTCATGTATGCACAAAGGGTGCATGCCGCCCTACTGTGCTACTTTTACCATTAATAAAATAGTAAAACCGGGCTTACCTACTGAAGTGCGGTGGTTGGCACAGTTGGTTAAGGTTCTCTGAGGGCCCCTCAACTGCTGTGCCTCCTTCGCACCCTACGTTGGTCACCTCCCCTGCATCCACCTTCGTCATGGAGAGGAGTTTGAACGTCACTCTGGATAAGTTCACGTAGGGTCGATGGTGGCCCCCAGGAAGTTTGGTCCATCAGAACAATCAGAGTTTGATGTATCCATGAACTTGGCAGGCCTACTACAGCAGACCATGGTTCTGCTTACTCATATCGTTAGTGTTCCGTTAGACAGTGCCGCTGAAGAAATCGTTAGTGCACAAAAGGAAACTTACTATTTTTAAAAAATATTTGTGGGCCTCCTCTCTTCATGCAGCAGGCCCACTTGAGAAAATCGATTCAATCTTTACACTAGTTCAACTAGCAGCGTTAGTGCTCGTTAGTGCCGCCAATATAAACGTTAGTGCTCAAAGTGTAACAGCTCAAAACGTTATAAAAAGGGGTCTGCTAACTTCATGCAGCAGACCCACATTTGTCAAATTGGCTCTGTCCTAATGCGAATTTGAAGCGGCTCGTTAATGCTCGTTACTGCTTCACATGCGAACGTTAGTGCCGCGTCAAAAAGGTACCAAACCACCTCAAAATAAACTTGACTTATTGGGACCTGTCAACTTCACGCCAATAGACCAACGAACGAAATCCGTTTGATTTTCTACTTTAATCGACCGGTAAGTATTAGTGCTCGTTAGTGCCGCCAATATAAACGTTAGTGCTCAAAGTGTAACAGCTCAAAACGTTAATATATTAAGGTATTTGACAATATACGGTATGTCGAAATTAATTTTTGGGGGGAAAGTTTGTTGATTTTCAAACGCCACTATCTCCTTATCGCACTCGTTTGACTTTTCACTCCGATGCTTTAAGAAATTCATTTCATTATTAGCCTGTAAAATATTAAAAATAGTTCCAAAATACATTTCGTTCATTCTCTTCGACTTTTTTTTGGATTGGAAACAAAGTTGTTGTATTTACAGCAGAACCTATAAGTTATATGTAGTTAATTTTTAAGATGCTTTGGTAGTTTTTCGACACGGATCCATTAAAAACACTGACGTTTACAAGTGAAGTCCGAACGAGCACTAACGAGGAGCTTCAGATTCGCATTAAGGCAGACCCACTTTCATAAATGTGGGCTTGCTGCATGAATTTAGCAAACCCATAATTTCACGCTTGATCTCTTGTGCTTTGAGCACTAACGTTTTTCTTTGCGACACTAACGATCACTAATACTGATAGATTGATTAAGGTAGAAAATCAAACGGATTTCGTTTGTTGGTCTACCGGCGTGAAGTTGGCAGGTCCCAATAAGCCACGTTTAATTTTGAGGTGGCATGAAGTTAGCAGGCCCACAAATAGTTTTTAAAAATAGTAAGTTTCCTTTTGTGCACTAACGATTTCTTCAGCGGCACTAACGTGCACTAACGGAACACTAACGATATGAGTAAGCAGAACCATGGTCTGCTGTAGTACGCCTGCCAAGTTCATGGACATCAGAGTTTGTCCCTTGGGGTCCTCCTTTCTGTCTACTAAACGCCACTAGCTGGTTGTAATTCCACCATTTTGGATTTCGATCCTTTTCAGGACCTTCTCCGGTTCTAGTTGAACCCTGAGGTCCAAGTGGTGTACCCGTACTGGTTTTGGAAGGTTCTTCGTTTCAACGAGCCGAAGTTTCGCCTTACTCCCACGGAGCTGCTCTCGCTAGCTTCGACCTCAACCAGTCTACCGAGCATGTGATCAACAACGCTCGCCCTCGGTGGCGACACTCCATGAATTTGGGCGAAACCGCCACAATGCGTCGGCGCTGTCAAGGATCCGGGCTTTTATTGGCCCTGTCTCCTCTTCCGACAGCGTTCCATTCAGGTCTTCATGGACAAAAGCCATTCTGAAGCCTGTAGCTGCTTTGCTTAAGGTTCTGGTATCAGTTACGGTCCCAGTTTTTGACTTTTTCTCTCTTGGTAGTGCTGGGTAGCTGGTCCGGGATGCTGTATTTGGTTGCTACGGGTCGCTGTTTCATAAGCGCCTAGTATCCTTATCACTAGCATTAACTTATTCGTCACTTATGTTCATTTGCTGCGGCCGTTCCCTTATCCGCCACGTGGGGACGCGCCCGGTCGCTCCTCAGGATGTGGCAACAGTGTAAACAAGAGAAACTTAGTAGTTATTTAAGATACGTGAGTGATGAAAGTAGGCAAGATTGGTTGCATATCTTTGAAGGGGTATTTGACTTGTATATTTAGGAATTGAACATAGGAGATTTGTATATTCAGAGTTAAAATTTATGCCTTGTAAATACATAACACAAACTTAAAGCGAAATTCGGATTGGATCCTCCCTTCTTTCCACTGATGTTAGCTGAAAATTCCAAATTAAATATTTCGTATTCCTTTAACCTCAGAATAAGAATTCAGCTAGTACGCTCATCAAACATAATCGCCACAATTTCGTATCACATTCTATTCCTTATTTTTGTTTCAGCTGCCCCTACTGCGGCAAAGTGTTTACCATCCCCCAAGACTTAACGGTGCATGTACGTACAAAAGCTTGTACTTTTGATGAAAACGAATCCAAAACGAATGCATGTGATCAGTGCCAATATACGACAGACTCAACATCCGAATTTCTATTCCATAAAGTTCTGCATACCGAACCTTTATATGTGTATGCAGATGAACAAGAATCGGCGGCAATAGGAAAACGTCAAATTCCACAATACAAATGCCCCATTTGTGAGAAATTCTATGTAAAATCCTCTTTACGTTGTCATATACGAATACATACGAAAGAGCGGCCTTTTGTGTGTGCGTTATGCAATGCTGGATTTGTGAGAAAGAATAATTGGGTTTTACATATGAAGAATCATGACAAGAGCAGTATAAGAAAATTGGAGAGCTCTAATCAAACTGCGGAGTTGGGCGAACGGCCGTTTTTATGTTCCACATGCGGCGCGAGCTTTAAAAAAAGGTGAGTAAAACTTAATTTGGCTTGCATGCTTTCGTTAATAGAAACGATTTCTAATCGCCGAACGTCGATAAATCAAAGACTGAGCTATAATTTCTTTCTAAGTGGAAAGGGTGTTTTCTTTGAAGGATGCTTGTAGGGGTGTGAACACTGAACAGTAATTTCTATTTGCTTAAAAAGTTACAGTACTTTCCCGCTCCATAAATCCATTGCTCGATATATATTTGTGCACAACATCGTAAACTATCGGGGTTGGTGATTTGCAAAACTGCTCGAGTGACATCTACTTTGCATGATCGTACCATTTCAAGTGTCATACTGACGCAATATATGATAATTGCGTTCACAACGAATGGGCAAAGTTTCGGTGTATCGCTACATCCAAGGAAACTATAGGGATTATAATACGCAACTAGCCTCTAAGCCAAATGTCCCATTCTGAAAAGTTAATTCCTGAAATTATTTTCGTATGCGTCAAATGAAAAGAATTGATTACGTACAAAACTTCAAAAGCAACGCCATAAAGAAGTTAAATCTAATCTAAATTTGATTTGAATATTATTTTACGAAATCTTTCTCCGCAACTGTATTTTCCCTTTGTCGCAGATGGAAATGGAAAAGAAAGCCTTCTAGTCGCATAATTACCGAAAAAGAAATTTGGCGCTATATCGAATCATGCCAATCTCTAGCTGGCGGATTTTTTAAGCCAGAGAGGGATTTATTGCATACTTTTAAGCCCCTGGCGGTCGTAAATTTGAAGAGTCTCTGCTGTAATGTATCTGCAAAGAGTCACTCCATGATGCATAGTCCTCGGAATGGGTGCCGTTAATGTGCTATCGAAGGAGTGGCGCCGTTATCTAAATCTAAAGCGATTGATATGCTCTGTTCTGGTTTATTTTATATTTCGGGATCGTCTTTTTAAGATCCTTGCAAATTATTGTTCGGGAAACAATAGAGATATATTCGATGTATGGTTTGTGTCTAATATTTCGATTACGGCTACATGTTGGTACTCTAATTTCTCAATTATCTGGAGTTAGCGAACAGACGAACGTATTGTGAACGGTTTTTATATTGCGGTCTTAAACTTTGCATGCTAAGTTATGGCTTTGATGGGCATTATCTATAATTGAAAAACGAATGTTCGAAATGTAGTCGATCTTTGGAATCGGTGCAAGTACGTTGTACGTCTCAAAAATTTATTTCATTTTCAGATTGAATACCTTTAACCATCTGTCATGGCTAAATGCACGTTTTACGTGTCAATTCCAATCGACTTTTCGTTGGGGCTCCCAATTTACGTTGAATTGGGTATAATTTACTTTTTTTTATGCCTTGTAGTAATTGTAATTGTAACAATTTGATGCGGCGGAGATAAGAGTCGTGTTTATTATTACCTACCAATTTCTGCTGCCAATTGATTAATATACGGGGTGTAACAAATAAGTACCTATGTAAAAACATAGGGTGCTAAAGGGGAACAAAGTAAGCATTTACAAATAATCCGACGGTAGAAAATATATTGTGCTAAAATATTAGAAAGCCACTGAAAATACCGAACATACACGAATGACCATGGGCGTAGAGGATTACACAATTAAAGGAATTTGTTTAATATGCCAACACAAATATTTAAATCCGTGATTTAATGGTTGTAATAATAATGAAAATATAAAATCGTACAGTATAAAGTGCAACGGGTTTGCATAATAAGCAGTTGAACTTCCTTTTTGTTTCCAAAATCAAAATGTTGAATTTCTAAGTGACCTCCGAAATTCTTTATTTTATTCATCTATTAACCGCCGGCTAGCTCTATAGGAAATTTTATTATGATTGATTGATTATTAAAGATTCCTCCTTTACGTCCTTTATCCAGTATTCAAGACGATTTTTCTATGGATTTTCTCATAAATTGCATTGCAACACAAAAATATCAACGTTTTGAATATATTAATGAAAAAAAAAAATCAAATGGTGCAAGAATTCTCCTATGAATTCAAATCTACAAAATCCAGGTTAAGGCCTCAAATTGAAAACAGTTTGTTAAATTGTCATAAGTAGGAGAAATCTTTACTACGTAATAATTTATACTTTGTAACGTGTATTTTGCCTGCTTGAATATTTCTCTTACGGCCAGTTGCACAAAAAAAATAATCCAGGATTATTGTTTAATTCGGTATTAAGACATTTGATTGGCTTTATATTGCAGTAGGCAGCCAATCAAATTCTTTTTTAAACTTAGATTTGGCAAATAATGTAGGATTTTGATTATAATTCGCTTTCCTGCAACCGGCAGTTAATTTATTTAATTTTTCGTTTCGTGGCCCTTACTCTTACGCTAATAATGCATATTCAATATTCTTACGCCATCTAGGTATCTTTTTTGTAATTCACTAGTTTAAGGTTGTTATTCTTGAAGTACAATTCTTTTACCTAGTTCCAGCTCAGGATTAAACAAGAAAATACAAGCTTGAGATCTGTCACAGCGGTAGTTCGTTCTGGGAATTTGATCTTCGTTCTTCGTTGCAGCGAAGCCGTAGAGCTCGGTATATAATTAATTGACTAATGCCTGAAGGGCCTCGCTCTACTCGTAATCCGTTTCAATAACAGGTACGGTACTTAATCGGCCGCACATCTACAGAAAGAAGTGGTGGACTCCAACAACATTCACGTTTCAAACTCGATCATAGCTTAACTGAGATGGCAAATATATTAAATAGGTACTAATGTTTAGTCCAGAAGGAGCAAAATAGTTATTAACTACTACGCTAAAGAGTTACGGAAGTTGTCTCTTTGTTGAGGATGCTATCCCGATATTAAATCTCGTTCATGACCGGGGACCCAATTCCAGAAAATGGTCGCTCGTTATCAGCAGTTGGAAGATAAGTATGTCACAGTATGGTGTCACAGGTCAACGGAATGGTAGGTAAAGCGTCCCCGAAGCTCAAGCTGGTCCTTAAGACCTTAAAGTTGAATGAAATTTGAGTTTAAACTAAAATTAAAGTCGAACCGGAACTTGAACCCTAGAAGTAATCAAAGGTCTTCGTTGATGTCATAAAATGTACATAGGTACCTCTTAAATAAGAGAGCTAATTATAGATGAAGCAACAATTGTCCATGGAAAACTGTCGTATAACAGACGACAGCCGAACTTAGGTTCATTTCAAGTAAATAAAATACAAATGGCGGTACTTACGATGAGAAAGAAAATAACGCATTATATCCTCATTATGGAGTTAAAGGTGAATCCGTTGACTAATTATTCCAGAATGCCCAATGTAATGAATCTAATTGCCAGAGATTAATAAAATACGGATAATGGCAATTAAAATTCCATGCGTTCTCAACTAACGCCTCAGCTGTTAGTTTTTAATTAAGTGTAACCTGTAACAATCGATAACCAAAAATCACAACGCCGTCAATCTGCGCGGTAAAATGGCGTTGTTAAAATTCCAACAATAGGTGGAGCCATCTATTCAAAAGTTACAAGGATCTTTCAACAAGTAAATATCCCGTGAACAATAACAATGCTTTGTAGTGGAGGAAATAAATTGTTACAATTTATTGCAGTTAGCCCCCGTGTCAGTCGATAGCATTGCTATTTCGCAATACATAATGTGTAGCGAAATTCATTACCCCTTTTATTTGTTTGTTAGTGTTTTTGTCTGTTACAGATTTGCAGAACGCGCCCTTCTGAACTCAAAAGGTTGCGACCCGAAGTTCGTAGATTGCCTGATTTACCGTTTGATTAAACACTGGTTTTCGATACAATCGAATTGTAATAATTACATTTGCTTGATATTCACTTAACAATTAGAGCTCCGGTGTTTCTGCAGAAGCATGTTTTGATATTTATAGATGATAATTCATCGAAGAAACTATAACATATTTTGTTTAACAACTCTCTTCCACACTCTTATTGATTTTCAATTAGATTAACGTGATAAAATCAGTCATTTAAAAATTCATAGCAAAGAGCACATTCACAGTTACCTACCTATAAAGTTGGTTACCCCAAGTTTTTATACACTAAATCATCATCAGGATCAATGATCATTATTTTCATTTAACTCGAAGGGGATGTTTTTTGTGGTGCTAAAGTGTATGAATTGTTGAAGGCCTCACGTTGCACTGATTTCTTTTTTTTTAACTGAACAGACTTCTTCTATAAAACGGACAAACTACGCTTGCAACTACTCAAACGGGCGGGCAGTCCGAATAAAATAAATAGCGTAGAGAAACGTACACGCGTTTCCAACCTTCGCAAACCAGCAAGCTTCGTTTTCTGGTTGATTCCCAGTATTTAACAAAACACTACTTCCACCATAATATAATACCTTCCTCAAGATCTTTCAAAAGCACCGCCAATTATCCATCATGAGATTTAATAAACACCAGCTTCAAAAGAGCGCCTCGCGCGTTCCCGCTTACGCCGGAACATAACGCGCACATTGTAACATCTGCATCTTCGTTATCTCTTCTAACAACGATAACAAGTGCGCTAATTAAATTTCGTCGGATATCAAATCAATCTTGACTAAATTGAATGAATTACAGAAGGAATAAAATTCAAACAAGGAAATAATACGCAAATACAAACAATACTAAAGGAAAAATAACACTGAAACATATTCATATGACGCAAAAGAACTGTGTTTATTCGTAAATAATCTCCCATCTTTACACAAATTGAAATAATGTCATATACAGGATGTTGCGTCACCGAAAGGACGTTTACATGAAGTTGTTTATACATATGTTTCTTAATTAATAATAAAATCATTATTTTTGAAAATATATGTTTCGTATTTTGTAAAGGAACCCTTAAAACCGTTTGTCGTAATTTCCAGAGGAGTCAAGACCACTTTCTATGTGGGGCTAAACCCCGCATGGCCAACCCCGGGCTACGAACCTGACGGACGACATCTCTAAGGGCCGGCAAAATTACTTTTTACAATTTTACTGCCAAAAATCATTAATAGATTTATGTATTAACTAGAATTTCGGTACCGAGAGGGTTATAGGGCAATAGATCTTTCCGTTGCGCTATTAGTTCGTTGTTGACTCAATTTTTATATACTGTTTCAGTTTCCACTTAATCAGATCCCCCCCACGCCACTGTCTGTCAGGAGGTGAGCTGTTTCATAATGGCACGAGGGCGACTTTTGATCTAGAATTCTAGAGGAAGCCCACCGGGACGCCTTGAACATAAAGTCAGAAGAAATTGCACATTTCAATATCGGTAATTCCGTACTATCGTTGTAGTGTGCTAGATTAATGTAGGAGGCGATTGCAAATTTCGATTTGTGGTTGGTTGGATCCACTGACTTATCAAATATAAAATCTTTCAGTTCGTATAAAATGTATACCTAGTGTTTCTCACTTCCATTCCTTATTGAAATCTGCGCGCATTTGTAATAGATAACTAACGCCATCTACTCATCAAACATTCGCAACATTCCTCCACTAAAGCCAGAATCTATATTTTTCAAATGAACTAATTAAAAATTTATTGTCTTCAGCGGGTCGATCTACATTTTAACTTCAACACGTACAATCGTTAAAGGACGTGAAGCAAGAATTCCATTGATTACAAGATCATAAAACATACATCCACGTCATTAAAGGCAGTTATTAACGCCAAGATATTGATAAGTTTCTGAAGTTTTTCCGTCCCTATAAATTACGTTTATTTCTTTAGTTTGACATACAGTTAATCATTCTGTTTATGCGAGTGATTTTGGCTCCGGGATTCTGTAAATCATCTGTGATGCGATCTGAGCCGGAACTTGCCTCATAATTAATCGGTAGAGTTTAATTGAGATTTTTCTTTGATCGTTTATTAGATACGGTTATTTATTGGCCTTTTTATAAAGTTCTCGTTAAATTACATTTACTTAGTTTTCAGGTAACAAAGGCAACCCTAATTTATTATTTAATTTAAAATTGCGCCCGTATTTTCGTTAATGGAAATGCACGTACCTATGCGCGAAGACGCCTCGTAGAATGCAGATGGATAAGCTTTGCTCAATAATAATTTAAAAAAATTGTACGATTGGTAGTTTGTTAAGTATACTTGCCGGCACTTAAATATTATAAGTATTACAGTAATTACAACACATAACGGTCCTAAATAAGTTCGTATGTTTAAATAAAGTAGCGGGTTCGCTTCTTTATCTTGCTCATTGTCATGTAAATTGCACCGTAGTTATCCCGTTTCAGAAGGATGTTAATGTTTCGTATGCATTCGTTAGCTGAAACGAGTATCATAAAACAGAATGTTTCATAAGCATATTCTGAGACAAACTATAGCAGAAATGAGTTCATGTAAGCTTTTCTGAAAGTATACGAGAGAGAGCATGGTCATATCCTTATATTCTTAAGGGAAAAGTTCAGGGAAGTTGTTGGTATATTGACTGTAGTTACCTACTGCTAGAGCTTATAGATTAATAAACACCTTTGAGAAATATAATCCTCGATGCTTTGCTATCTACTGGGCTATCGTTAAAACGGTAGTCTTTTACTTACGGGGGTAAATAACTATCCATGTAACTGGAAGGACCGTTATGGGCAAATTTTGTTTTAATTTTATGACTAAAATATCATGATCACCACTTATTCAAATTATAACTTTAATACAAGAAAGTTTACTTCCTGACGGAGAAATGGCAATTTCTTTCTTCAAGTTAAATGGTTTAATGGTTTGTATTACAAACAAAAGCAGTTTATTTTGTTTCCTTAGCATGAATTTTAATTAGAATTTTCTTGGATTGCAGGCAAATTTGAAAAAGTCTGTGAAGACTGGTCACAAACTCAGATATTTTTCTTCGACGAGAATACATAAATTTATAGAATTTTACATAAGTTTTTTCGGCACCTTTATGATCCGGTTCTGAAATTAATTGTCTAGTACTATTTCAAAATTTGTTTCCTTAAAAGACAATAAAGCTGTCGAGCAGAATTTACAATAACGATACATTTGTAACGAATATTGTCGTGCTGATCCTTGGCGTTGAGACCTCGGTGGTTTACAAACAGGGCCGCCGATAAGCGGGGGGGGGGGGCGGTCATATTCTGGGGGCCCGGCCAAAAGAGATTTTGAATTGTGTTTTTTAAATCTGCATATGCATATCTCTATATGAGAGAGTAGAATATAAAAAAATGCACAGCAGAAGATTTAAAAAACCATACCATTGAGCAAAATTTCCTAATTACTTCACAGTGGCAAAAGGCTCGCTAGGTAAAAAACCGTTTGAGATCGACTATGGGTCAAGATCGTTAGATCAATCTCGGCACATTAGCTCATGAAGCTCAACTTGCTAGAGAAATTAATTTTGAGCGAGTGATATTCACTTATGAAAATTATTCAAATGTTCTCCTTTCAAATCCAAGTAGTCAAGATTGAAAATGTATAGTTTAAGATAAGGGTGATGGACAACAACAAAATTTCAATTATCGGGGCCCGGTCAACAAATATTCCCGGAGCCCGTCGAGGCTAACGGCGGCCCTGACTACAAATTACGGCGATGATTCTTTACTATTGGTACAGTTGACAAATCATGGCTGGAAACGCATCCGACGGCATGGATTAAATTGATTCCGACTACAGCTTTCGTAAACACAGGTCCTGGATGATCGATTGGCTTATTGGTGTTCTATTCGTCAGTACACAATTTTGGGGCTTGAAAAATGAAATGCGAGTATGAACATAACTCGCTTTTCAATGTTTTTTGACTTTTCGGTTTAATGTGTCCTTTTGCAAACTTTTTACACTGATCAACTCCCAAATAGACGATACAATAATGAACAACAATTTTAATCTTGACGTACTATGACCAGAATCTCTCTACACCGCGACTCTAACTAGAATGACTCTCGCTCTACACCACGACTCACCAGAATGAATAATTTCTACACTAAGCTCACTTAACACGCCTATTTCATAATGGACAGCAATGGCGGAGGTGCTCAGTTAATTCGATAACGTTAGGACAGTCTTCCAAAAAAGCTGATGAAGCGGAATTTTTGTCTACTTCTTCCCAAGGAAGCTTTGACTTGCCACGTAAGATATGAAACCTTATAGTACCTCTTTTTTTCACGGAACTCAGTATTATTTCCCGGCAATGGGGCGCGGACGGTGATAAATTGCGCTGAACTCCAATCGACAAAATAAAGAAGTGAAAAAGTGAACTTGATTTGTTTGGTTGAATATAAATGAAACCTTGACTGCATTTAACCTCTAGAATTTATTCTTCCTCATATTTTCATGGAATAAAATGCAAAAATTTACATAAAAATAACGCTTTCGTTACAAATCCTACTATATTTCAATGCCCTTTCAATTAATTTAGGGAAAGTTTATTTTATTTCATACTATCTAGTAATCGCCGCTTTCCCAGACTGATTTGAGTCTGGTAAATCGTATTTTACCAGACTGAAAATTTTTACCAGACTGGAAATTTTGCCTAGCAACCGCAACTGACATCCATCTAAACGTGATATTTGATTGATTGATTGATATTGATATTTGTCAAACTACTGTCAGATCAAACAAATCAAGTGATCGACTTTTGCTTTTATTTTAATGTGTACCTACAACATTCTAATCAAAATGGTTTTTTAATAGAAATAGAGCAGTATGAAATAAAATGTTTTACATTATTTGTATGTTAAATCAGTTAACGTTACTCGTTTCGAAATTCCTGCCTCAGCTACGCTTCGGCAGTAAACATCTCACTCGTTAACGTAAACCTTGATTTACCATACTCATATGTAAATAACTATTGCCTGTGTTACATATTTTTTCACTTGCTGTACAGTTTTGAGGTCCTAATATTGAAAACCACCAAGTACCAAACTTTGTTGAGCCTCCCGTTTTAGGGATTCATCATCTTAGGATACAAAATAAGAAGAAGAATACTCAAAAAGCTCGCTAAAGGTGCAATCCCTGCAGGTTTTACGTAAAAATCCCGCCGGTAATTTGCCCGCCTGGTAAAAATCCTGCGCGGAGTATTTTCCATTAGGCAAAGGGCTATCTTGAGAAAACCGCGCCGTTTATTATATGCAGAGGCCGATTATCTGAACTATTGCTATGTGCAATGGAAAACGGTCACTTACATAAACACCTATCCACTTAGCTCAATTAAACTCGGGTACTAACAAAACCCGATTTTATATGAAAATTCTCACTATAAAGGCACGCTCGGTATTCGCTATGAAAAATCTCTATGAACACTTAGCAGCCTTGACCACTCCCACAATTCCCAAGAATTAATTAACAATTTTTTCATTAACATGTGACATAATCCTGGGCTCGACTAGAAAAAAATGACATGAGAATTCTTATATTTTGGGTCGTAATTTGGGCCCGATTAAACACAAACCTAATCATTTACAGACAAAATGAATCAATAAATCTAAAATAGAAATAGGCACTCCGGGCCAGATGACAAATACCACGCGCATGCGTTCGATAGAAACAAGTTAAATTTAAACGAAAATTCTAATTACCTTCATAATCATCCTTAACATCTGGTCACTACTTCGGTTCACTTCAAATGACGCTCAGAGAAAATACAATCACTAATTGAAACTTCACTTCACTTCATTGAATGGTAATTTTAAATAGTAAAGACCTGAATTATTTAAGATTGCGAATTGTGTTATAAAAGATGGGGTAGTATTTGCTATTGGTTAAAAGACGGTTAGGTAAGATAATTCGAAATGGATCTGGATGACCTGTTAAAAAAGAAAGTGATTGAAAATTTCAAAAGTGTGTAAATTTTTAATTCCTAATTATATTCCTAGTCCCTATATGTATATCTACACATGTGGATTTTATGGTTCTTGTAGTAGTGCCAGAGAGAGTCTATGGTAGTCACTACGCTACTTTTGTTATACAAAACATCAAAATGACTTCCTGAGATCTCAAACCCTCGAACCGATTTTGTTACATTGACGAAGGATAGGTATGGTTTTAAATCAAATTTTGGTTCATAAACAAAGCTCCAAGCGGTTGGATCCATGACGATGGAAATCTTTGCGTGCGTATAAATTCAAATGCCATGGATACCGGTTCAAACAGTAGCAAACTGAAAGATTCAAGGCACAAAGATTTACAAACCATTAAAATGAAATGCGTGAATTTTAAAACTTCCTTTCCAAAGGGAATACCTTGAATGTATAAATTCATGTTTAGTTTACTCCCAGAAATCTAGAAAACACGCGACTAAGCGAGCAATGTGATTGAAAAATAGTTGCTTGGAATTCAGTAACGAAATAATTGCATGCAGTTATATTGATTGTGTTACGTTCAGCAAAAAGCAGTTTATATGATAATGAAAAAAGTATTAGTAGGTGTAAATTTTCTAGCAACCCACAAAATTGTCCAGTAAAAATACATGAAACGTGCTCCTGTCTGCGATACTGCAGTAAATCGGGCCCTGAGCAGTTTTACTACAAATTTATGTCTCATATTTCGCGTTAAATGTGCAGTAATTAGAGAATTGTGGTCTCGGTGAAATATAGGTGAGGGGATGGGAATGTTTATTGTAATTGTGAGGACCTCAGGGTGCGGAAGATAGTGAAGCTAATGTTAGTAACGACACCGCTCTACCTTATGTTGACATACAAATTAGGCAACAATTTGTATGGAACATTGGAACTATAGCGTTATTCATTCCATAATGATGCTCAAGGTGGCGGAATTGATAATTATACGATGTTTGTTATGTCGCAAAGGAGGTATCTCCACATTTAGTTTGTTCTAATTTTTGTCCAGATCGAGCTTTTCACACAAAAATTAAAATTAATCAATTTATTCCTTTTGCAATTTCAAGGCCTCCATAAAACACATCCTAACATTGGAAATCCAAATGGAATAAAATTAAATGAACCAATGACAGAATTTTTTTTTACTTATTTTATTATTATAATAAATCGTAGTTGTAAATTTAAGGGTAAAAAAATTTATGACAGATAAATTTTTAATGCCTGAGAATGTGTAGGCAAGTGTTTGTCATTTTTGGTAGATTTCGTTTTAGTGGTAATAAATCTGTAAGAAAGGCAGGCGCTCAGGACCAAACAATGTACCACGCACATGCTCTCAATTGTAACAAATTACTTAAGTACAGTTTTAATTATCTTCAAGCTAATAATCTTTCACATCGGGTCAAAACTGTTTAAATGACGCACAACGAACATACCAACTCATCCTACTTTAGAATCTTCACTTTTTACTTACCTACACTTGATCTTTTATTTAAACAAAACAGACTTTATTGTAAAAGGGGCTTTTTGGTGGTGGATAAACTTCACATTATCGGGTACTGGGAAAAACCTTAGATACGGCCCCCATTTCTGCGATTAACGCTCGATAGACACAGGATTAACCACTTTTCCGTAAACGTAAACAACGCTTTAGCTTAACTCGAGTTTATAACGATTTAATAAAATCTCTCAGACTTTGTTCTATAATAACTTTACAACCACCAAGACTGACTGTCTTTCCAAAAAGCATTCATTGAGGCAAAGTGCCCACCAAAAAGCGCTGTTTAACGTCTACTTCGCCTATTTACCGACTCTTCCCTTGTATCACTTTCCGATGTTGCTCTTTATCATTTTCTCAACATTTTCCAATCAAATTAACTGCTAGAAAAGACGGCCGGTTCCTTCATTTGTATCAATTACTATATGTCTTAGAATAAACTAACGCCTACGTTTACGTACAGCAAAAACACCTGCTTATCTTCAACGCAATTACCTTTTACGCAGTTATAACGAACTGCTTATCCCAATATCTACGTTCATATAAAAAAATTCCTCAGATTCTTCTATTTCTTACTGAAGACTTCTTGGTTTTTTTCAGATATAGGTTGTAGATCAGATAGAAAAGATGCGCATTTGAGGGTATTTGAACATGCACACGCAGAATCGTCTGCATATCTCCATTTGGGGTGGAAATGTTTCAAATTTATAACAAAATTGACAAGGGCATTGTCAAAAACCTAGGCAGAGCCGTTAGTCCATCCTGCACGAAACAAATTAAAGAAGAATGCAAGTTTTGAAACTTTTGGGGACGTAGCTCCCAAATGATAGATTCCGAATCTTCGGTTTATTTGATCTCGTCTATGAAGTATGAAGGTAATTCAAAATCGCAAGTAAAACCGAATGGATGGATGGACGGACAAAATGCAAACATTAACACATTTTTGTAAGCTATTAAAAAATGGACTATCGTGCGATCTTGAAGCACGAACATATGAAATAACAATAAAGCCAACAGCTTTTAAAATAAATATTTGATAGTGACACATCCATCCGGATGGACAAACAGACAGACGATCATATATTGCAAAGAAATTTAAAAAAAACACTTGAATGTCTTTTTTAAAAGACAATGAATAATATTACATGCCCCCTATTGTCTATTTCTTCATTCATCTACCGTTAGTGTTTATATAACATACGCACCGAAATAAAGTAACTGGTTGTAAGTATGTAACACACGCCTTAAAAGATATTTTAAGCTTTAAACAATAAATTAATAAAACATTCAACGGAATTATAATAAATTACCAAATATACCCATAACCATTTTAATGTTAGAGATTTATTATAAATTATTCTTATAATAGTTGCTAGTTAACATGGAAGAATCGTCAAATAATCATATTGTAAATTCAAACTTCTGCGGCATCAAGTTTTCAACAAACAATTTTTCACAAATAATCAGATAAAATGTGTTATTAGCGGACGTTAATTTTATCGATAAATGTCAATTCGTTCTTAGCTAATTGAAAAATTCTAAACGGTTAAGTTTAAATCCGTAAAATATTAAATTTACCAAACAAGACAATATCAGTTCTGAACGAAACCGAAGCCTGAGAAGGATGGATGAGTGCAGCCTTAAAAGTTGATTTCTATATAAATAACTGCAACACAATATCTTTGTGATAGATTTATATGTTGTAAAGTGACCGCCTAATGTCCAAGTTTTTTATGTACGACGCCCCCCAACCCGTCACAACGTAAAACATCTTGGAGCGAGGTCCATTCTTTGTATGGGGCTGTTTTGATGAAGCGAAATGATTTGTGTTAATCGATAAAGTTTTTTGCATTCATAAATAACGTGTTTAACTTTAAAATTCCGCGCCCTATTTAATGTGGTGTGCTATTCTGTTGCAGACATTGAATGACATTAATGCGAACCTTGTAAATAAATGAATTAGTCTGTACAGTAGTGCCTACATTTGAATTTAAGGACCTCCACTGTCCACCAGCATCATTTAAAATAAGCTGTCCTGCCAAGAAATTTTGATTTGTTAACGCCCATTTTTGCAATTCAATTATTATGAAGATAAGTAATACTCGTAGAGATAAGCATACAATTAATTATGACTTCGTCAGAAATTACCAACTGCAATAAGTTTATAACAGGGAATTTTATGTGTACACAAGCTGCTAGATTACACCAGATTCCATAAATTATACTCGCAACGTTTGAAATTCCCACGAATGAAGTGAGCTCATCACATGAACATACCACTTAAAGGCTTAATGGCAATTGCAAAAATATTTACCCGCTAAATCCCACTATCAATTTTTTAAAGTTTTATAGTTTAAAGTTTTTTAGCATAAATAAATATTTGACTCGAAATTGGAATAGAGCTCCGTCTTTGACTTCCATATCGCGTAATTTAAGTTTAGAACCAACATTGATTTATCATTCTTCTTTTTGTGTGTAGAATGACACATTATAATGTTAGAATTGCCGTATAATACACGGTATAAACCAGAGTTACTGCACTGAAGTTCTAAAATGTCTGCCAGACGTTATCCTACCGAAAAGAGTCAAAAATATAGAGGAGTCGTGCATTGTTTAGCCATCATGACAACGCTACAGCACATTCAAACCAGTGAACTCGAGGGGGAGGGGATGATCGTTTCGTAGCCACCGTACTTTGAAGGGGTCCTACACATGTTGTACAATGTACAGGGTGTCCCATTCTTGGCACTTTTATAGAGTATCGTTGTAATGTAATTGTTAGTGCTATCAAAACAGTAATATGTGCTCTTTTTTTGAGTCAAACTTAAAATGGTAAAATGAAAATTTGAACATATTCGCTCGCTTAAGAGATACGGGGGAAAATAAAAAAATGTCAATTCCAAAATCACCTTAGTTAAAAGAGATATAGAAAAATGGTTTATTGCCAAAGTTTCTTTATAATGATTATTGAATAATCTGCCGATTTTAAAATAAGTATACGGGATCAGGGAAAAAAGTTATATGACAACCTCATTTTGTTAAACAGATCGCCCTGTACATCTAATCTAAAAAGATGGCAGATTAAATTCTCTTTTCAAAAATATAACACTAAAAAAATTCAATATTGGTTCAAAAATATTAAAGAAAGATTTTAGAAAAATTAATAAAACTCAACAATCTTTTTGAAATGTGTGTATTTTTTGAAACTTTTTTTGTTTGTAATTCACGGAAGAAAGATAACAAATGTTTACCTTTGAAGTTAACGGAGCGGTGATAAAATCTCAAAAACGTACAGTACAGTGAAAAAATGTCGAAACGCTATGTTTCGGTTACAACACCAAAGGGAAAAGACCCCCTCTAAACAATGGCTTTTCCTTTTATAAAATTCGGCCATGTAGGGATCGACTTTTTTCCAGCCGCCAGAACTTCTCGGCGTGCGATAAAGCTAAAAATCTGTAATTGGTCTTAAGATTCAAATTAATTAAGAGCGCTTCTTTTGCAACCACTTAATCGGATGCTGTTTACTGCAACTCATTTAATTAGTACCGGTTAATTATACTCACTTAAATGGACGAAATGAAACGTCTAAATTCATACTTTTAATTAACCTCCATGGTCTCATGGAATTTCTCAGGCTAAAGGGCGCTTATCAAACTGATACCGACGTAAACCTGCATGGCCTTGCAGTTTTAATGCTCGTTTTCATATACTATTGAATGCTGCTAATAATTACTTAACGGAGCTGAAATTCCAAAATATTAATAGAGTCGCTTAGGGTTTGTGCAAACCAATTCATTTCGAGGAGACCTTTTATGGTTTGATGATTCTCTTACAAATCACCCTTAACGTTTCAGTTTACATAATGACAGACAGACTAAATTTTTTTATTTTGCATTTTAAAGAACTATAAAAAACCATTTCCCAATTTTTAGAACTTTTTTCAATGCGATTTGTACTTGATATTTCAATGTATTTATTTACCTCTGAGAATACTACTAATTGTATTCACTAATTTGCCCTAGTATAAATCGGTAGGTACTGTAATTTGCTATACTCATTGGTTAATTTTTACATGGCATGTTGTCATTGGCGTAATAGTTAATATATACGGTAATTAAATAATTTCATCATAAATAAAGATGAATCATGGAAACACCTCCCAAAAAAAATAAAGGCATATTTCATTAGTATGGGTACGAAGGTGTACGCAGATGACACTGAATGACTCAAAACTGGTTCAATTTCACATAAATTAACTGCTAGGAGCTTTTTCAGTAAGTACATAAAATTTTCAAATGCACCAGCCACACATTGACTTAAAAACAGACTTGCGAAAAGTTGAAAGAAGTGCTACAGATAACAAATAAATATAGGACTGCCGGTAACGATCCGAAATTAATAAAAGGATAAAAGTACGATAAAGTTGACTGCATTTACTGGAAAGGAATTATGAGTGGAATGTCCTGCCAAGTGCAAGACTGCGTTTAATTTGTGAAATATGAAGCAGTTCGTCCATTTCTATACTCTGTCTTTCATTTGTGTCGTTTCATACGAGCATCAGTAAGACCGACGACTATTTATTAACTCGTCCTGTCAGATTTCCAGATTGGATTGGATTTGGGGAACATTTGGATTTGTTTATGGTGAATCTTTATGTCGTAAGCCTTTTGATTTATGATAATTAAAATTAATAAACAAGATAAAAATATATCTGACTGCGTCGCAATTTACTTAAAGTGATATTATACCGCATAGGTTTAATACTAAAATATATTAACTTATAAAAATAATAAATGAAAATGCAGTTCAATTTTAATACTAACAGCGGCGCTACTCCTTTATTTGTAAAGCCCGCTTAAAATATTTTAATTGTATACTAATTTTTACATTATGTTTCAGGTCGATTTTACAGCAGCATATGACAAGACACACGGGGAAATCAATTAAGTGTCACCATTCCGGATGTGTATTTTCCGCACGTTTTCCTGCCGAATTGAAAACTCATTTACTTACACATTCCGATGATAAACCATTTTCCTGCGACCGTTGCGATTACCGTGGAAAAACAAAACAGCAATTGGAAAGGTAACAAATCTCTTTTTCATACTACATATTTTTCGATAACACCAATAAACTGGAAAATCACTACGTTATTGTTTCAAATTTTTACTGCGCTGCCAATTATTACATCTAGATCATAATTCGTCGACCTTTTATGAGTTCAGTTGGAGAAGAGACACTGTAAGATTGTAACGTTTGGAATACGCATACCCTCATCTCAGTATGTATCAAACAATAAGAAATAGTACCTAAAACTGTGAAGAGGAATATTGTAACGGAAATGCTCCAGATATGACGTCGCCTTTGGCGCTCTGGAATTTTCTACGCGTATTCGAGAATGTTCGGGACTTACATTGCTTGCGTGTATAAATGGTTGCGGACCGAACATCGCGGGAGACTACTACCGAACGAGTACGTATGAAACATCGAGCGCGAAAATCTGAAATAAATTGCGAAGTGTGAGTGATATAAATAATCGATATAAATTGTACGGATTTTATAGTGTTTTAGTTTTGTTTAATAAATATTGATATAAATCGAACCCGAATATATAAATAACGTTACATTGGTGTCAGAAGTGGAATTAATTAAAGTAATTAAAAGTAAGATTAAATTAAGTGCTTGTGCTTGTGTATGCCTGTAACAAGATCTGCTGCCGCTAAAATGGAAGAAACGATGCTCAATTTGCTCCAGCAAATCCAAAATGGCCAACAGGTGTTGCAACAAGAAATGAAAAACACCCAAGAGAAGTTCGAGAAGTTGGAAGAAAATTCTAGAAAGATTAATGAAGAAAATTCTAGAAATATTCAAGAGAAGTTGGAAGAAAATTCTAGAAATTTTGAAAAGAAGTTCGAGAAAATGGAAGAAAATTCTAGAAAGATTAATGAAGAAAATTCTAGAAATATTCAAGAGAAGTTGGAAGAAAATTCTAGAAATTTTGAAGAGAAGTTCGAGAAAATGGAAGAAAATTCTAGAAAGATTAATGAAGAAAATTCTAGAAATATTCAAGAGAAGTTCGAGAAGTTGGAAGAAAATTCTAGAAATATTCAAGAGAAGTTCGAGAAGTTGGAAGAAAATTCTAGAAAGATTAATGAAGAAAAAGAAAATTCTAGAAATATTCAAGAGAAGTTGGAAGAAAATTCTAGAAAGATTAATGAAGAAAATTATAGAAATATTCAAGAGAAGTTCGAAGAAAATTCTAGAAATTTTGAAGAGAAGTTCGAAAAGATGGAGGAAAATTCTAGAAAGATTATCGAAGAAGTCTCTAAATCAATTGAAGAAAAAGTTGAAGATAGAATTACGGAAGTTTCCAAAACATTTAAAGCAACATTCGTCGAGATTGAGCACAAGTATGAAGAGCTGCGCGAGCAATTCTTGCGACTGACTACGAAAAAGCGTACTAGTAGTGCCCCAGATGAATTACTGATGGACCGTGTTCTTGAGGTGCCACAGCCTACTCATTACAAGAAGGTCGACCTAGGAACAAATACAAGAGTAGAACGCGACGTTCAGCAAGCCCGAGTGAAGCCACCTACTTTTGATGGTAAGATTCCTTGGACCTCGTACTTTCGACAGTTTGAAGCAGCGGCTGCGGCAAATAAATGGACTCTTCAAGACAAAACTACAGCCCTGATTCTTGCTCTGAGAGGAGATGCTCTGGATGTGTTGCGGACCATCCCCGAGGATCAACAGAACTTTCAACAAATAGTAGCGCGACTCGAAATGCGATATGGCGATAAACACCTTCAGCAAGTTTACTATGCCCAAGTCAAGAACCGAATGCAGAAACCTGGAGAAAGTTTGCAGGAACTTGAAGCGGACATCGCTAGACTGATTCGATTGGCATACCCTACGGCACCGGAGAGCTTTCTTGATCAACTGGCTGTACAAACATTTATCGATGCCGTTCGTGATGGAGATGCCCAGCAGGCTTTGAGACTGGCTAGGCACGACAAAATTGAGAAAGCTTTGGCCCATGCGTTAGAATTCGAAGCCGCCAAGAAAGTTAGTCATGGAAGTGCGCGAGTACGTATGGTGGAACCTCGCAGTGAGAGCCGGGTAAGAACCATCGAAGAGGAAGGTGGCTCTGAAAGTTTTGAAGAAAAGGTCAGTAATGTAGTGGAAGAAAAGGTCAGTAAAGTAGTGGAAGTGGAAGTAGTGGTCAATAAAGCAATACAGTCACTGGCAAAGAAACGTGAACCAGAGCGAGATTGGACACGTTCGCCGCAACTGCCAAAAACCATTGCAGCAGCCGGAAAACTAAGAAAGGTCGACAGGAAGGGGCTACCGTCGACCTGCAGAAACAAAGCCCCGGTCTTCACTGTAAACATTACGTCGTCTGGAAAAGTTCACAATAATGCAGACGCTTTGTCAAGAAGACCGTACAAGGACAACTGCACACATTGTGCTAAAATAGAAGACAAGATTGGCCATCTGCGACGAACAACTGTAGAGAGTGAGGAATGGAAGCCAAGCGAAATCAAAACGGCCCAAGAAAACGACCCAAGTTTAAAAACTGTTCTGAATTGGATGCGCCACGGACAAAGACCAGACTGGCAAGACATTAGTGCCACAAGTCCTGAAGTAAAGAGTTATTGGGGCCAATGGAATAGCCTGACTCTGAAAGACAACCTGTTGTATAGGACCCTTGAAAGTGAAGATGGCACCGAATCGACGCTGCAATTAGTAGTACCTAGAAGCAAAGTGTCGGAAGTATTGCGAAAATTGCATGACGGCGCTTCCGGAGGACACTTTGGTATTACGAAAACGTTGCAAAGGGTACGTGAGCGATTCTATTGGGTCAACCGTAAAGAAGATGTCCGGCGATGGTGTCAAAAATGTGAGTTATGTGCTACTGGAAACGGACCAGTTTCCAAGAAGAAGGCACCCATGAGGCAGTATAACGTTGGTAGTCCGATGGAACGAGTTGCTATCGATATCGCAGGACCGTTTCCCGAGACAGATGGCGGAAATAAATATATCCTAGTCGCTATGGATTATTTCACAAAGTGGACTGAAGCTTACGCCATTCCAAACCAAGAGGCAGCAACAGTTGCAGAAGTGTTGGTAAAGGAGTTCTTTACACGTTTTGGTGTTCCTATAGAAATCCATTCAGACCAAGGAAGGAACTTTGAATCGGCTTTGTTCCAAGATGTTTGTCGATTGGTAGGAGCCAATAAAACCAGAACAACATCTTTGCATCCTCAGTCAGATGGAATGGTTGAGAGAATGAATCGAACGATGGGTAAATATCTTTCAAAAGTCGTGGCAGAACATCAGAAAAATTGGGACCAGTACCTCCACCTTATGGCATATCGATCAGCCGTCAACGAGACCACGGGTCAGACTCCCGCCTGCCTTATGTTGGGTCGTGAACTACGCCTTCCATGTGACCTCGAGTTTGGGCGTAAACCCCATGAAGAATATGTCGCAGGTGAAAATTATGTTGACCAACTAAAGGCGAAGATGAACGACATTCACGACTTGGCTAGAAGTCATATTCAGATTGCCAGCGATCGCATGAAAAATCAATACAACCTCCGCTCGGCCAATGAAACTTTTGAAGCTGGAGATCTGGTATGGCTGCACAATCCACAGAGACGAAGAGGTCTTTCTCCCAAGCTACAAAGACAATGGGAAGGTCCGTATGAGGTGATCAAGAAAATAAATGACGTGATATATCGTATCAGAATGAACCACCGGAAACCGAAAGTTGTCCACATTAATCGACTCGCACGATATGCCGGATCCAACAACAACGAAGAAGTTAGAGGGTATTCGAGAAGAGGAACGCAGCTTTGGGATCGAGCCAAACTTTAACGATTTTATGTCAAATTACGCCCAGCGGAAGAAAGCTCGATTTGGCGTTACTCAGGAAATTTGTCGAAATATTTTTGAGCTTCCGGTTAACGTTTCCATCGCCCATTGTGTCGCCGAAGACCTTCGCATGAGTAGAGGTATAGCTTCCGTATTCCGGAAAAGATTTGGAAGAATCGACGAGTTGTTAAAGCAAAGACCACGAGTGGGTAAAGTACTGCGCTTGGAAGATAGTCAACGCTCTTTGTTCTACTTGGTTTCAAAGAAAACGTCAGAAGGCAAACCCACCTATGAAAACCTCTGGTCTGCTTTAAAAAGCTTAAAGAAACTCATGGCATACTATGACATAAATAGCTTGGCGATCCCGAAGATTGGATGTGGTTTAGATGGGTTGGACTGGAAGATAGTGCGAACCATGATCGAAGTGATTTTTAGAAACACTAGCGTTCGAATTACAGTATGCTGCTTCAACCCACAGGGGACGACCCTCCGCAAAACTGTGGACTGTTACTTTTTCAAGAAAGGTGTTTGTCGAGCAGGCTCTGACTGCAGATTCCGACACGAGGCATTAAAAAGTAATACTAACGCAGTTTCTGAACGAGACGTCCAGAATTAAGAAGGGGGCAGTGTAACGGAAATGCTCCAGACATGACGTCGCCTTTGGCGCTCTGGAATTTTCTACGCGTATTCGAGAATGTTCGGGACTTACATTGCTTGCGTGTATAAATGGTTGCGGACCGAACGTCGCGGGAGACTACTACCGAACGAGTACGTATGAAACATCGAGCGCGAAAATCTGAAATAAATTGCGAAGTGTGAGTGATATAAATAATCGATATAAATTGTACGGATTTTATAGTGTTTTAGTTTTGTTTAATAAACATTGATATAAATCGAACCCGAATATATAAATAACGTTACAATATTATGAAAGGAAAAGGAATGAGATAAATGGAAAATGAATTGAGGAATACAAAACCAACATAAGACGTCTATAAAAAAAGAGTATAAACGAGAATTTACGGTTTTAATTAGGTACTTACACACAGAGTTCTCCATAGTAGACTATATCCATTATATTGTTGTTTCCAAATTGACGGCGGAATGCACGTCTTACTTCCATAATTGTACTTCCCAAAAAGCTCTGTGCGCTATGTTTTTCTTTACTAGAACCTTCTATGGTTAAAATTTCAAAGAAATGTCTCCATAAATAAAAAAAAAGTAAGCATTGCGCAGTGTGCGCATGAACACGTTTGATTTTCCAGTACACTAGAAGCATCTGTGGTAATAAAATATCTTAATAAATAAGAAAGTTAGTATTACGCAGTCTGCGCATGCGCACATCTGCTGTTTACAATATTTGATATGTTTGACTTGACTAGAAACATATGTGGTTAAAATTTCAACAAAATATATTAATCAATAAGAAAGATGATATTGCGCAGCGTGCGGATGTGCACATACATCGTCAAGATTTTTCTTCAGGTGCCAGAGCTATAAGCAACCGAATGAAAAGGGGCGAACGAAATATATTGAAAACTGTAGGAGCAGTTAAGGCCTCGGACGGACGGACAAAGAAAGTGACGCCCAACTTCGTTGAAAAATGCGCTAAAAAATACTGACTCCGACTCGTATGGCATTAAATATGGGGAACCATGTATAATCAAAAAAACCTATCACCCGAAAGTGAGGGGTATTACAAGCCATGGTTGGTCTTTTTATTTATCGACAATTCCTTCGTTTCTTACCGTGCATCGCCCCTCCAGTTCTATCTCATCATTCTCAGTTTTTCTATTACTTCTCGCAGATCTCTTCAGATGTCCTTTCGCTTTCCATGTTTGCTTCACCGGCATCTGGTCTTTCATCCTGTTCAGATGCCTAATCTTAACTGTTGATTTTACTCACTTTCCGTTCTGTTGTTACGATGTCATTCTGTACTTATCTCTGAGAGTTATTCCTTTCACTCCATATTACGGTTATTAATTCACATAGGCTGTATCTTCAGTACTGTATTTAATTTCCAGGTCACACTTCCGAACAAAAGTATTGGTCTATGGATTGGTCTGTATACCGTCATCCTTGTTGCATTGCTGATTTCCTTTATCTACAGCAAATCGTACAGTCTGAATATCCCCCTCTCTTTGGATTAGCATTTCCAAGTACGAACTTAATAACATGGAAAGAATAATTAACGAAAAGGAAATAAACATGAAAATAAACATAGAGAAACAAAGGTCATGGCTACAGAAAAAGAAAAAAGCATCACGAATGTAAAACTGGACCAACAAAACATTCAGCAAGTCAATGTCAATGACTTGCTGAATGTTTTGTTGGTCCAGTTTTATATTCGTGATGATTTTTTCTTTTTCTGTAACCATGACCTTTGTCTTCTCTATGCTTATTTTCATGTTTATTTCCTTTTCGTTAGGTAATTACTCTTTCCATGTTATTAAGTTTGTTTAAGGTCGTTTCCATTTTTTTGCACATATCGCAAACACAATCCGAAATGTGACGGGGGTTCTCCGCCAAGCAAGCATACCGTGAACAATAATAACGTAATGGAGAAAATAAATCGTTATAATTGGTATGCTCTTCGCATTACTGATATGCGTTGTGTGTTAGAAACAGTCAACGCTACTAATTTTTAACGCATTCCTCAAGAATTCTGCATTTTATTAACACGTTCGTCGGTTTGTCCGTCCGTTCAACCCCTTCATAATTTTTTTTGGTAAGTATTAAATGCCCCCTTTTCATTCTTTACTGAGATGCTGCTTAGGTAAGTGAAACGTCAATAACTCTTATATGCGAGAATCGATTAATGTCAAACTCTGTATAAGTTTGCACCTAGTGGTGTCAAGTAAATTCCTACCCTATTTTGCTATTTCATCTTATCCGCAATATTGAATAGAAATCATGATAAAATTTCTGAAAATGGTAGATATTTAATTTACACACCCAAAATAACAAGCTTTGGTTCCCCATCATTACCATGAAAACAATACTAATTCTGTTTTGAACTTTAACTTTAACTTTAATCAGAATGGCAGATGTCATTGGAATGCACAATGATTTGTTTCACTTTATCCACCTTGGCTAACAAAGTGATCATTTTAGCCACCCTTACTGTTCAAGAGACACTTAGCCTACTCATTCAAACCTATTAAAATGTCAATTTAACATCTGTTATAGAATAAACATTATTACTATTACTATTATGTAAGTATGTGTCAGATTTTTCAAAACTGAAAAAAATCTCTATAACATGAGCGTAAAAGGACTATACCTTGCCGTTTAATGGAATAAAACTGATTTTCGTCGCGTCCATTTATGCATAGAAAAAATTGGAACACCCTTTAGTTACAAAATTCAGGAAGAGATGGACCCTTACATGAATTTCCGGTGCTACATAAAATTACCGCTGACGACCCTTGAACAAAATTGGAAAAAAGTGCAAACTCTGTGAGATACCTTGGATTTAAAAAATGTTGATAACCTATGTTTTCGATTACTTCTTGCTGCAACCTAATTATAAATAGCTTTCATTTAAACTCGCTTTACTTTTACTGTTGGTACAACTGGGCATAGTGTTATTAATTTATTATAAATATAATTTTAGTGTATCACAGTTCTTCCTTTTTTGGTTTAGTGTTATGGCTTAGGCCACGCTTGCTTTTTTGGATCGCATTAGGTACTTCTTTTCTGTTTTGCGCCGGATGACTTTCTTTGCGTTTTAATCTAAATGTTGGTACTAAGAGCTTTGCATACTCAAAAATACTAATAAAATAAATCGCACCATAAAAATAAAAAAATTTAATAGAAAGATAGCTTTTTAATCGAATGCGATCGGTCTGCTTGGAAACGGCACGCCGTTCTATCAACAGGTTGTTAAATTGATTTTCTCATATAAGGCTTTTAACAGCGAATTTGCAGATTATGGTTTAATTAATGTACAGAACCAATTACACGCAACTTTTAAAAACACTACACGAAATGAGCGAATCTAACCGCGAAGTCAATTAAATCTAATCGTCTTCATAGTGCCAAAACAGTTTCGCGAGGATAACTTTCATAGTTCTAATTTATTTGTTCATAAATAGAAGTACCCCCGCCCCTTCGGTATTTAAAATTAAATGCATGCCTACTAAATAAGCTTAATAAGATTGTTGTTATGCATGAAACCATATTGTACAATATAGTCCGCAAATGAGCAAAACCGGTCATGGTGTTGCGTCCAGAACAGCTCGCCATTTATTGCGATTTCTGGATAGATTACCATTAATTACATGAGTCGGCGTCCGTCTCACTGCACCTGTCAATTAGCCGTGCACACTACGGTGTTTGTTTAATTTATCTGGTCGAGGTTACCGCTAAAATATGTACTCTACCTATAGAGTAGCCTGTAGTATAAGTTTACAAAAGATACCACCTTACTTATTACTTAAATTTATAACGTTGCTCTATCAGAAAATATTTAAATCGTATCGTTCAGATACGATGTTGGTATCGTTTTATAAATTGTACACCGAACTTTTTGCAGACATTTCAGCATGCACCAGGATTCCAAAAAATTCCAATGCCCTCAGTGTACGTTCTCATCAAGGCTTGCGTCACACCTAAAGAGACATCTGAGATTGCATACGGGAGCGAAACCGTTTGTTTGTCCTCACTGTAACTATTGCTGCAACAATCTAGTAAGCTTTCCGCTATGCGTTGAGGACCCTTTAACGGTATTATTTACAGGAAAATCTACGAAAGCACGTTCTGTTAACTAACAAGCATCCGGGCAAGTCAATTTACGAATGCAAATTTTGCCAGACTGATAGCTTTGAGACGAACTTCGCTAAAGATTTTAAAATTCATTTGCTGACTGAGCACCCCGATACATTTGTCTCAGGGAAAGAAGCAGCCACTTACATTGCGGGCATATACGAAGCAACCAACGACGGAACATCCGTACAAATCTTTAATGATTCAGATGACAAAGAAAGGTAAGACGTGTTCATCATAATTCATGTTGGCAAATTTTTTTTCTAGGAACTACCAAAGAGAGGAAGCTTTATCTCAATTTCAAGATTCGATACAGCCAGTATCATCGCGACCTACAAACAGCAATGTCGGATCTACAATCTTGCTTACATCCGTTACTACTCAGGACTCCTCCGAGCATAAAATACAAGAGGAACTTTTTCCTATGTTAATCGTATCAAAGGACGTTGTGTGTATTGAAAACCCATCAGAAGCCTGGAATATTGGCGGAAGCTACGACGTCGAGGAGTCTGGTAGTTTAGTGCCTTTCCATTCGGTCGGAGAATCCTTATTTAATGAACATTTCCAATAGTTTAACGTATCATTGTTATTACGTTCAAAATATTAGACGTTTGCATTATTTTAGTGGATCATTTCAATATAAATTTCGAACTACATGCAACTTGAATTCCAGCATAAGATCGAATTACCAAGTAACAGAAGTATTATTTTGTGACATGCGATGCTATTTTTTTAATCGACTGCAGTGGTTTAACGTCATATAGCAATACCTTCCTGTGGGTTTTTTTTATCATTCAAGCAGCCATTCGATTTTCACTGCACCATGAAAGAGAATCTTAGGCTTAGTATACTCTCAGTACGACCGCCACAAAGTACCTATTGAAATGTTACGCAGTACTTCAGGGCTAAAACTATAAAATAAATAAATCGGACTATCGCACCACTATTCCTCACTGGAAATGACTTCAAAAGGCCACAAAAACTAGATTATCAAACAAAATTTAATGGCTTTTTCTAAAGGCGCGCAAATTTTCCGTAAACCCACTATTTTCGTACACTTGTATTACCACGTAAACAAATTGGTATCAATTATTTTCTGATCTAAACCTATTTACTTTAAACACAGATATGCCTTTTATACGAACATAAAACCTAACAAATAATTTCTAAAAATAAGAAAATTCCTTACAAAGAAACACCTGCAAGTTCCTCATTTTACAATATCTTATCAACAAAAATAAAAATAAACTGTAAACAGTATTTCGACAGCACGTTGCAATCATTAATAAACGATTAGTATTGTCTGAAGATGACTACCCTTTGCTGTGCAAAAACACTAAAGTTTTTCGTTATGGTTTTTGGTATTTGTAGCGGATTGTTGAGTTATGTTATTGTAGTTGTACTAAAATTTAAATTTAAAATCGGCGTGCATACGTGAATCCAATTTCAAAATAAAAAAAAGTTGGGTTATGAAGTATGTTTTCATTTGGTTGACTGTACGTTCTAACGAAACCAATTATTCAATAAAAAAAAGTGCAAGTTGTAAATGAAGAAGAAAGATCCAGAAATAATTCCAATTCAAGAAATCAAGAAACTAGAAGGGACAACAATGACAGACAAGAATATCAATAATAAAATAACCTTCGATACGAATCGAATAGAAACTAAGAGGTCGAATGCAAACATTAATATAAATTCGGAAAACGAAGGAGGCCACCACAGGAGTCCCCCAGAAGATCCAAAGAAACCAGGAGAAAATAAATTTAATTAACCTCATTCAAAATTATTATCAAACAATTAGAAGACAAGATAAAAAAAATTGAAGAAGATAAAAAAGAAATAATAGTAAAACAAATTGAAATTCAAGAAATTACAGAAGTTAATATCCAACAAAAAGATAATTTAAAGAATTTAATTGGAGATTTAAAGCAAGGCACAAAAAAATTCAAGAAGATGAAGAAAAAGAAAGAAAGAGTCAACCAATCATTTTAGAGAAGTTGGAGGAGGTAAAAGAGCAAGTGGAAAATGTTAGGTACTTAATACTTGTAAGAAGAGAGAAGAAATCTTAGAAGAAAGGTTAGTCATAGCTCAAGAAGATCTTTTGAGAGCACAAGAATATAATGTAAAACTTAAGAAAAAACCAGAAAAGAGAATAGCCTGTTGTTGGGGGCAAGAATATTCTACAAAACAAAAGGAAGCAATATTACTACAAGATATGAACAAGAAGTGAAGTTGAGGGAAGAAAGAAGTTGAATTTGGACAATATTCCAAGTTATTGAGTGAAGAAGAATTTAGCGAAGACGAAGAAGAAGTTGAAGAAATAAGAAGTAGTCCAGAAGTGAAGAATTTTACTACGGGAATTTTAAGAAGAATGGAGAAGTAAAGATGTGAAGAAAAGTTTCAAGAAAAATTATTTGAAGAACCAGTTGAAGAGATTAGACGGTATCTTATTAACTGGACGAAAAGAATGAAAAAAAAATGTTTTTTCGAATTTTTTTGTAATTTTTTTATTATACATATATTACGGCGCTACGATAGCGCGAGTGGATCTCAAAAGTCTTTTTTAATGGCTATATATCCTTACATTGCTTAGAACAGCATAACGCAAAGATACCATGAAAAACGCTGACTGCGTAAAAGTTTTTTGGAAGAATTAAACAAGTTGGGATTGGTTGAAAGGAGAGCTCTAACCAATGAAAATTAATGATTGGTTGTCTTAACACTCTGCAATTTTTGGGGATGTTTAATTATCTAAAGATTGGGTGGCAATTAGTCTTTGGGGAGACTCAACAAGATTTTCGATTTTGCAATTAAATTTAATATACATCTTAATCAAATTACTATTAAATGTTGATAAATCACAAAAGATATTCTGAAAATTCTATAATGAAACAAGTTGGCAGGTAAGACTTAACGGTTAAAATCACACCAACACGGATTACTCTTCACGCACCACACATTACGCCCCCTCAACTATGCTCTTTCAAATCCTAATTGTTTTAAAAAATAAACAGTACATTATTTATTAGCACCCAACTATCTACGTAAAAATGGCAATGAATCACTGGAATATATAAAACAAAAACAATGAAACTAGTGCATAACAAACCTTTGCAGTATACATAACACAAAAGGGCAAAATGCATTATGTAAAAAAACAAAACGGGATTGCAAATTTAACATCGTAAAATTGAATTAATAAACTTGGTAATAAATCGACAGACGACACGGCACTCGAAAGTACAATTACAAAATTAACAAATAAATAAGTACACTCGCAAAATAATTTAAGAGCTACCTACTCCGAATTTTGACTGAACGTTAGCACGACTCGCAGTAAGATCATCAAAAGGACGCTCAAATCGCTATCTTCCCCTTTACTTGCGGTGTGTCCAAGTGAAATTACTTACACGTATTGCCGGATTTCTTAAAAATGTGTGCATCAGCGTAGGTTGTATATACAGGGTGACACCTCTCAATTTTTTATTCCCGTTTAAGAAGTTGCAATTTTTGCTTCAGCGTTAAAAAAGTACCTCCTTGACCCCTTGAAATAAGAAAGCCCGGTTTCAACCTTAAAATTGAAAATTCTATCAGTATCTCGACTCTTAATATTGGCGACTAAAGAATTTTTTACTTAATGCAAGACATTTTTGTTTTATATATGGGGTGTTCAGCAAACAAAATAATGGATAATGTTCGGTAGAATATCATTTATGAGTATTAAGTTATATAAGCATAGTAGGAACTATAGGTACCCCCTCAATCGTTAACGAGCAGCAATAATTAAAATCATTTACATAACAAGTGTTGGTTGACATATTGCTGTTAAGTTTTCTTTTAATTAGAAAGATTTACTCCAATTAGCGACGGCTTTAAATCATAGCAAAGCAATCAAGTTCGCGTGCGAACTGCACGTATATTATTAGAAATGGAATAAATCAGTTAGTAATCTACCATTACAGTCTATAAAAGCGATTTGTGATGAATTTCCGACATAACTGAACGTAACTAAAAAGAACGTTTCGTATTAATTACGTTTGATCTATTTCTTGCTTTGTCGGGTATAACGATGATGGCAATGCCTACAACAATCAACTCAAAAATTGCGCAAGAAAAGAACAAACTTTTTCTGTTAGACAAATAAATTGGGCGTAAGAAGTTTTATTTGCGGCGAATTGGACGATTTACATTTTCGTACAAATTGCAATTAATCTTCGCCTTTTAACCGCAGAGAAATCGAGTGCTTTAAATGATAGTTGATTGAGAAGCACGAACTGAGGTAGCGCATCCTCTTATAGATATTGACTTATTTAATCGTGTATTTTATTTGGTGCCAACTTTACTCTTTAACTCTTCTTTGGTGGATCATGCAAATCTTTTACTAGTCTATCATTCAATGGCGTGTTAAAAGCTCTACTATGAAACAGGATCTTTACCACATTCTTCTGAGAATATTATTGTGTTATATTATGATATTACGTTCACACACCCTGGTTCACACCTAACATCGAGAATACTGTAACTTACGGTTTGGGCCCTGCTTTCGAACAAAGCTTGAATGTGAACCCGAATGCAGATTTCCACAAAATACAATGAAAGAAGTTGAAGCCCAAGCGATTAAAAGACAATCCAAGTATTGGACACAATCCTCAACGTTTTGGACGATAACTTGAAAGCACTTGGGTTCATATTAAAACCTTAACTATAACAGCCGTTAATTCCTAATGTCACCACAAGAAATCCTCGTACGTCTCATCCAAGAAAACATCGACTGATAGACGGTATGGTATGAAGTTCGCCAAGTCTGCGAGGTGAGGCGGCGCAGCGCATATAAAGAAAACGAGATTTTACAAAGGCGGTACGAAAATCGAGAGGTAGGCTAATATTAAAATAAATGTGTTGCGCTAGCCGACGCTCGAGATAAATCGAGACGCGCATGGGCAGATCTGGGACAGTTTATAAAAAATTAGTGTTAATACGAATAATAGTGACCACACTACAAAGTTTTAAATCAATAAAATGTAAATACCTATATTGATTTTTCTTTTAGATTAATTGGCTATTTCATGAAAAAATATGAAATCATATTTGTGTCAAAATCATGTCTTCTTGTGGGTGAAAAACAAAAAAAAAATGGAAGTGCAGAAGATCTGAGAGCATCATTTACACCTTTGATACTATGTTCTTGTGATGGAGCACTACACAACGAGTTCGAACTGTTTTTATACACATGTAAATGTTAGGGTCTTGCATTTAGATCTGAATAAATGCACGTCTTTATCTTAAATTTAAAAAAAAAGGAAGCTAAATATAATCACATGCACATTATAGTGAAACCATGAAAAACGAAGTAACCCACGCAGACTTTCTGTTAAACAAAAAAGCAGAGTTCGTTACCGATGTGTTGCTTACCCGTAGGAGTATATCACCACCCCCTCCTGAATCCAACATTTTATAATGCTTCTCTTTTCAAGCATAATATTATACTATCACAGTCACAGATTTTTATCTGTCCATTTTTCAACATTCAACTCGCTACCAAAATTTAAAAAATCTCGCAATTTTTACTCAGAACACTGACAGTTAAAACTTACTGCGTTTGATCATTGTTTTCATGGCTAGGTAGGATAGCCCTGAGCAGCCTTGGCTGAAACCCCACCCATTCAAAAATAAAGCCAAAATAAAAATAAATAAAATAAAATAGGTACACAAAACAGCTCCCTTGTGGGTATGTTATGTACATTTGGGTGCTTAAGTTCTTGTTGTTTACGTTATGTCGTTATCCATATTTAAATAAACAATATTTACATTAAAACAACTGCCGTTGGTCTTTCATGTTTCACTTATCTGATAAATAACCTCCTACGTAGGTAAATACGTTCCTTAAGGATCAAAATATGGGCTTTTTCTTCTCGGCCAATATAAGAAGGTTTATACAAAGCACAAAAAAAAACAGAAAGAAAGAAAGAAAAATAATACATTCGAATTGACAAAAAAATTTTTGTTACGGTAAAAATTGCGCTATGGATAGGTACCTCCTTAACATTGTTGTATGGAGGTTACCCTCAGAAATTATATGGAATTGGTGGGTAGGATCCCATATTAGAAGGTACTTTATGCAATAGTAGAAAACAAACGCAAAACGATTATACAACTTAAAGAAAAAATCTGCCTATTACAAACATTCTTGTGTGGGCTTGTTGCCCCAGATAATTAATAACAATGAAGATATTTGAAGACGAAAAATATAATTTATTTAAATAAAATTTCAATGTTTTCTATGGTAAAGTAAAGCGAGCCACGATGTTAATTTTTTTAGAAAAAAAGCGATTGTTTTCTGCATTGTAAGTTTACGTAATTTAAATAATATCGAAAGATGATTGATGAACTTATATATTTTTTATTTTTTCTTTGGGCTATCGCTAAGGCCTGATAATGACATAAAGTCGAAATCGATAGCCCAAAGAAAAAATTAAAATTTTGGTGCACAGTAGGTACCTACTTATATAAAAAAAAACCTTTAATATGCTTCTAATTTTGGAATAGGTACCTACCTATTTCAACACGGTTACGAGAAATGTGTTTTATTTTTATCTCATTTCTACAACGTTGTCGCGTACATCCGTCTTCTTCAAAAGCTCCTTTAGGCCAATCAGAGCTCGTAAACTGTCACTTTGACTTGCAATTATTACGCAGAGCCGTAGCCAGATTACTTAACTCTAAGAGCGGGCAAGGGGCAAATAAGTCCACAGGGCGGGCGGGTAAAATATTAAAATTTGCTGTTCCGCTGAAGAAATTCGTTTTTAGCGCAACCCACGAAAGTGGAGCGCTTTATGACTTCACATTTCCGTCCGTCTCTCTGTTGTTCCGTGTTGTACCTAACTCAGTCCCTAAACATCGTATCGGATTCGGGTTTTCGTTATTGATTATTATTATTATTATTATTATTGGTCAAAATTGTTATTTAGCCACCAATTTTGTTAGGAAAAAGATCAAACTCGATCGCTCGATGACGAAGAAATGATGACATGCGTATTTTTTGTGAACAAAATACTTTACCCGAAAAATCTCAAAATTGTTATTTATACATCACTTTTCTTAAGAAACTCAAGTGCTTACTCACTTACTGCATCCATCACGTTATTGCAAAATATTGATCTAAATCCTTATTTATGCACCAATTTTCTTGGGAGAAAGACGCTCGATGCCCAAGAAATGATACATGTGTATCGTATCGACTTTAAAACCAGTCTCCATCTGCCTATGTGAGTAGGTTGCTCTGGAAATACCCACGTAGTATTGGTTTTGGTTCTGACTTCTTCTTACAAAATACATCAGTACCTACACATAATTTGATACCATAACGTTGAATTGATTTAGGGCCGATTCTACAATACAGGTACCGAGAATAAGCTACCTATGCCTAGAATAAATGTCGACGGTTGCGTTGGTTAGGTACCATTGTGTCAACCAATGGCATACATGTTGGCATGGCAGTTATTCCAAAGGATATCTTATTTTGCGTAAAAGTGTAATTGTAGAATCGGCCCTTAATAAATTAAAATAATAAGAACATTTTCTTAATATCGAAAATGATTGAAATGTTCACTCTTCTTTTCTTAATTTTTTAAGAAATATACTTTACTTACCCATATCATTTAATTATGAGCATGCCTAATTGTAGGTATTTCAAGAGCGGGCAAAGTGAATCTCAAGAGCTAAAGTCCCTAGATTACTAAAGTAACGCGAATACACGGACTTCATTTTTTTTATGAAGTCCGTGCGCGAATAGCAGCCATTTTGGCTCAGTATGGGAACCGCGAAATTGAACCAAGTATGTATTTTGTAGTCGCTCTTGGATTGTGCGGATACTTGGATAGGGCAAGTTTTGTGAGCGTATCGTTCTAAATATTTTAATTGATTTTCATTAAAAGTTATCGAAAAATTGTCTCCACTTCTAGTTATTTCTTTTCTCGGTTTCTGTTTTCTTGCAAAAGATGCCCTTCTCTAATGAATTAATGGTTACAGCAGTACTCTCCTGAATGTACGCACAGCTATTATAATACAAAACAACAAATGTCAAACCTGAGGCCTGACACTAAGTGTCAAACGGCCATTTTGGCTCAATTAGCAGTTTGTTTTGTCTAATACACTGGCCTAATGAATCGCGCTACTTTAGTAATCTAGGGACTTTATCAAGAGCAAGCTTCTTGCCCCCTCTAGCGACAGCCCTGAATGAATATAGGGTATCGTAATTATATTTTATTGTAGTTATTCGCTGATGATGGCAGTCTTGCTGTCGAAACGCGTTCGAGGTTTTAATATATTATTGTGGTTATTGGTGTTTTTGTTTTACTTTTGCAAGTTCAACAGCCACAAATAGTTTCAGTGCTTCCAATAATGTAGGTACCTAGTTACGCCAACGTAATTTCTTGTATGTGTCTGTCTGTTATGCCAGCTTTTTTCCCTGGCATATTGTGTGAATAACATATTTTATATGTTCTTATCTTTTCTTACGCACAAAATTCTTCCTTTCATTATGGTTATTTAACAAACCGAATACTGTAAACCAGGGGTGCTCAAACGGTCGATCGCGCGTACTTTTTGAGTCAATCTCGAGAAGTATTTGGATTTTTAATCCTGCATCACACATAGTTGCAGCCTGTCAATAGTCGATGGATCGCAGTCTAACAACATTAAGTAGATAGTCAGCAGTTTAGGTTTGGGCACCACTTCCCACAATCCCTTTATGTGGGTTTTTTAAATGATCGATTCAAAGTACTTTCTTGACAGAATTATATACATACCCATTTGTTCATGTATTCTTAGAAGGGAGAGTCTTGTGAACTGAATCCTATGAATATTTCCTGTCATGCTAGAGTACCTACGATTCTCAAGTCGTGTACGAAATTAATAGACACACAGTCCTTGACATTTCAGATTTCTATAACTTCACGATCAGATTTCTAGTTGCAAATCAATCAAAATAAGACATTTATTTTGTTACATGTATTTGTGCTGTTATTTCATTACAAAATTCACACATACAATAAAATGATTTAATAGAGGTTAATAATATAGTAACTCAAATCAAATATACAAAAAATACTTCAATACTTCATTTTATACAATCTACTAATAAAATAGGTACATTTGTTAGACACCATAAAATTGTGTATACATAATATTCTGGAATGCATACAAGCTTTATCACTTCCTTTACATCAATATATGCACATTAAAAGTATAAAAATATAACAAGCTCATATAAAATTTATACATCTTGCGATAACTTTTCCCTAATAGAAGTGTCAATAGCCATAACAATTAGAAAATAATAAGGTATCAAGTAACTTTATGCTCTCTAAAAGCTGCTTCGACATAAAGATCAAGTTACACCTTTTTAGACTGAGTTTCGTAGCTATGCAATCTGTTAAACCTGTTAGTTTTAAACTGGCCGATATTATCAGAGATTGAAGTACGTTTTGAGAAGAAATCAGCCAGCTCCTTCGCATTTAAGACAGACGCTAAAAATTGTTCTACTGTGATGTACCACTCTATTTGGCCTTTAAGACTCGGATTACCGTTTTTATCTGGAGACTACAAGGAACGTTTTATTCGCGCTTATCTTTAAGGAATATGTATACTCACGTTATCTGCGACTTTGACTGGATCGTACATTGCTGCACAGGCGGCTGCGACAAGACTGTCATCGGACTCGTCTCGATTTCCGAAAAATTGCTTTCCCACGTCACCCAATTGAAACAGTTGAACCCCAACATTGGCAATGGAATGGTAGGTATCCTACGGTGTTATTACAGTTGTGAGTTGTAAACTTTGATAGGTCTATACCTGATCGTCAGGTTGTGCTTGAAAAATGTCATAAACGGTTTTCCATAGCATAACAAAGTGAGGTTGGGTCATTTTCGGTACCGATTTAGAATTGTTTTTACTATCAGTACATCGCGCGATATTCCGTAGATTGGTTAAGCTTTTTACTTCCCAAGTAGATTCTCCGCCTCCACTCTGTTGAGTCATTGATGTATCCACTGACTTCAATGATTCAAGGGATCTAAAAGGCAAACCAATGTATTGAGTACAGTACTACTGAGTGGGGATGTGAAAGCAGAAATACGTAAGGTGACAAATTGGAGAATACAAGGTTTGTAGTTGGCTCTGCATAACTTCACATCCACTGTCAAAATCATACAAATTTTTCATTATCATTACAAAATCATGAACAAATTAAATAGTGTATTAAAATTGGGGAATACGATAAAAAATGTAAATTGCAACACAATTTCTATCAAATCAAGCGGTATGTATAAGGTCACTTCCCTTCCAAACAAATTTCAAGTTTCAGATTTTTGGAAAACATATATTCGAGGTGCAAGTATGTCATCTGGGATTAAGAGGGGTGAATAGCAAAAGATGAACGATGATGAATTTTACCAAAACTTGTTTTAGTCGCAATTAATAAGAAATCTACAAGATATACCAGTAAAAGGTTCACACGTTGCGTGGAATGTCAACCTCGATGCGCATCTAAGAGACAAAAAGCAGTCGAAGACGCGAGCAATGTCATTAATGATGAATGTAAGCCAACTCCGGTCCCAAAGAAAATTGATGAATGTGAAATTAAAATTGCGAAATCTTGCACGCCAAATCCATGTGAATTTGTTTGTTCTGGCGTGCTAGTGGTAAGATTTCCTCTTTTGTCGGTCGGTGAATGACTGGTTTTTAGAAAGACACAAGTCAGTGTCCTGAGGAACCAATAGCACAGGTGCCAAAAGGAAACTGGAGCAAACGCAATCCCTAATATTTCCATTTTAAACCTTTAAAAAAATTGCAAAACAAATCCATTTTTCAAAATAAAAAAGTATAATGCAATAAATCTTGTCTTTGTATTTAAAGTCAAACTACATTTTCAAAACAAACCTTCTCCTATTTGGCGTAATACCTGCAAGGCAAAAGAAAGTTGAAGCACAGCTGCCACCTCCTAAGCATATGTCTACACTCATGATGAGGCTTTTTCTTCAATATCAACAAAACAATTATTTCAGAGCATACTTACTGTATTCCGGAAGCTGTAGGCGTGGAAGGTTCTTCAGGTGTGCTACTAAGCGTGTCTAATGTCACACTTTGTTGTTCCAAAACATCGAAAAAATCAGTAGCTTCCGAAGCTATCTCGGCACCAGATTCATTTCGAACGGGAGATTCAATGTCGGCCATACACAACAATGGCGGAAGGTGTACAATAAAAAGCAACTTCAGTCGCTGTGTTGGATCTGCTGTACATGTTAGGCCCAAAGCTGCAACTAATTCTCTAAAGTTCAAGTAGCCATCTCGATTTTCATCCAATAGCTAACAAGTATCAAAATTACATCTGTATCTAAACTTTGTACAACTTACAGTAAAAATTCTCCCAGCTAACGACTCGGCTTGTTCTCCTTTACCCCAAGGAGAAAGAACTGCAAATAGTAACTTAAAATATTCAAAATCAACTTTATAGCCTTCATATGGTTGCAGCGAGGGGTCATACCTCTCCAGTGCTGGCCTCTTTTGACTTAAAATTTCTTCCCTAACTACACTTAAAATGTCCTGGAAGAAAGAAAACGTAGTATAAATTTGGAGATCAAAGCAACTCACTTGTAACTCGTGAGTCGTAAAGAAACTATCATTAATAACACTTCTAATAACGTTCCTTTCAGAATTGTCTTCCAATTCTTGGACAACCCGTAATCGATGCTTCAGACGGAGACGTTCTATTTGTACAGTTGTTAGGGATCCATACTTGGTGTAGGATTCATAGACTAATGTTTGAATTGAAATGCTCTAAAAGAAAAACTAATCTGCATTTCTGATATACCGAAGGGCCAAATAAGAATGGCATTTTTATATAAATTTCACAGAGCACTTTTCCCTTGGCCATATTTATGTAAACGGATTTTACACGAAACGTGTTCATTGTAGTACAAGACCCCACATAAAGTCAACCTTCGCTCATCTGTTTACCGTGTGAAATACATTTTTTATCTTAATATGTAAACAAACACATTGCAAATGGGTTTGCTAAAAAATTAAATCAAGTGTACCCTTAATTAAAATGGATGTACCTAATTAATATTTCTGTACTGTTCCGTGTGTAAGAGAAGGACGCAGCGTATCAGCTCATCTTGGTGTAAGCACTCATGTAAGAGTGCGCATTAAGGGTACTCTTGACTTAATTTTTTTAGGCAACCATTTCCAATGTGTTTGTTTACCTTTACATAATTAAGATTGCTAAAAAATGTATTTCACTCAGTAAACGGTTGGCCTTATGCGGGATCTTAGACTATTACTTTCATATATATAGCTGTCTGCCATTTTTACTTAGCTACCTATTTTACTACAATGCGAAATGTCTTACCCTTTTCTGACTATCATAATCCTTATTTCTAACAGCACCTCTTCCATCATCATTATAAATTCCCATCAGATAATCCGACAATAATTGCATAGCCTCCCCTTCGTCTCCACACTTTAACAACTTGTCTTCATTCCAATCCAAAATCATTAGCGCCATTTGAAAAATAACCTTAGCGCCATCATAGAAGAAGCAATCCATAACGTTTACTGCACTCTCGTAAGGCATTACGCTTAAAAATATTGTCAAAAACCACGACAAAGAAATGATGTTAATCATCCCTAGCTGTTCTAGCTTGACGTGCAGAGTTGATAAATGTTCGGAAATTAAATTATCGAGCACTCCTTGATCGACAACAGCACCAACAACTCTAGTATTATAGTAGTCCGGTAACAAATTTTCGCATAAGGTTGCTAGCAACCAAAATGCCTCCTCCTCTCCGCAATATATAAGCAGAACGGACGCCACAATGTTCATTGCTTGGCAATAGCCGATGTTTGGATTGCGTAACGCGTACGCGCATAGAATTCGGCGCAAGGCATCTATACCGATGGAATTTTGAAATGCAGGATGTTCTGGTAAAGAACGATGTAAATCGCGTTCGATTTCATCGTTCGCCGTTGACTGCTTCAGCAACGCTTGATCAACTAACGACTTGTAATATCCAGGATACGTCGCCTTTTCGTTTGCCGCACCGGAGAACGCCATCCACGTGTCCATTCTTAGCGAATCGGGTATACCTTGCAAAACCAACTTTGCTATATCAATCGTTCTGTACATAGACACGCCTCTGCCAAATTCATTAAAGTGTAATTCCCACAACTTTTCTCTCTCCTTCTGCTTCTTCGACACATCAAATATGGGACTGAGTGGAAACAAGGTCATTAACGGGGGCTGACATTTCCAAGATGTTATTTCTTCTGCAGAGGAGAACGACTGAGCGTCGCCGCTACTGCCATTGCTATTCATACTCATGGTCTCAAAGGAGCTGGAAACCATCATAGTTAATGAGAAATATTGGCGTATTTATAATTTTTCGTTAGATACAGGATGTTTCAAATGTAAATAACAATGGCGATTTCCAACAACAAATAAAGTTTTAATTTATACTTTACAAATTTGTATGATGGCTGCCAAATAAGCAACACCAGTGTCTCAAGATCATGCAACAGTGAAAAAACAAAGATCTAGTGTGGGAAATATATATGACATATGGATATGAGTAAGGAGGTGAACCTAGTAGACAAGTACCTTCAGATTTAGAATAGAACTATTCAGACACTACAACACTACGACAATTGTTTCAATCCAACACAGAATAACTGTGTACATCTTCAAAAATATAGTTGTGGGAAATCGCCACAAGCATTTGGTTTAATTTATAAACAACCTGTACCCACTAGCCATTCAATGTAGTGCGTATAAATATCTGGAGCGATTTGACGAATCTTTTATAGCCACACTACTCAAGATGCAATGGTAGGGTTTGAAGTTGTTGTAAGAATAAAACGTGCACTCGGACTTAGATGATACATGCACACCCAAACACAATGGGCCACTTTCACATTTTTTATTTATGTGATAAATCAATGCGGAACATAAAGAAATACCAGTATGCAAAATTTCACAATCCTAAACACACAAACTTTTAAATTATCTAAAGATAAGTTTTTCGCGCGCTTGGAAATCATTTTAAACGCTAGATTTTGCCGGGCATGGTTGTGACGTCACAACTGTGTAAAAGTTCAGTGGCGGTATACTTGCATGTATACTTCAATGCGACGACGTAGCGTATGCGTTTGTTGTTGCTTACGTTTTCTCCTGTGTACCGTGAAATATATCGATATCTTTCTGACGGCACGTCTTGAGGCGGCTCTTCCCGTACGCACTTCGCTTCGAGCTTTGCATGACAGCAATACTCGCGAGCATTGCACGAGTACAATTTTTACTCTTCACGTGCAGTCCTTGTTCGAAGTACGCCAAGTGTAGTTACGTTACGCAGATTAATGAGGGTAATACGAGGGTAATAAGTAAGAAACAAGCAGCAGCAATAGGTAGTTCTTTTAGATCATAATGAAAAAAGTAAAATAAGAAGAAAAAAGGTATCGAGTAGAGTAAAGGAGTGGTAGGTATAAAAAAACGAGGTGCTGCCAATCATATTTATCTATTAATAGAAATCAATGTAAATCACTCTGAAGATTACCAAATTTACTTCCGGATGCATATGCTGACATTAAATATACTTATACTTAATTGTTGAAATTAAATTCGTTAAAATGCCTACAATACATTTTTCTGAAAGTGGCATTGAAAGTTTTACTGTCTCATTCCATCCAATATAATGAATATATTGTCTTATTTCGAACCTTGTATTCATGCTCGTAATCAAACTACACATTGCAACTTTAGCGCGCATAGCTTCGCGCCGCGCCAAGTTTTCCGACAGATTTGAAAACGTCAACACGACCCAAGTTGCAACAAAGTGCTGCTCGTCTGGTCCCTTCACGTTCGAGCTTTGCATGAATTCATGTTGGGCAATGTTCGTACAGGCAAAGCTCGAAGCGAAGTCCGTACGTGAAGGGCTGCCTGAAGAGATTAAATGTGGAAAATTTTTAGTCCACCTAAAAATACACTATTCGTACTAATTTTTTTGAACTTTCTCTATCATGTCTCCACCCACACACACACATGCACCCTTTATCGTTTTTTGCGCACAAGACACAAAACAAACCTGGCCGGGCGGACCTCTACAAACCTGGATCTATGAACACAAGAATGTAAACAAATATGGCGACCACAGTTGTGACGTCGCACCAATGGCAGGGCGTTTGCAGCTGACGTCATATTTAAAGGGATTCACAGTAATTGTTTTTACTATTTGTTTAAAAACAAATGATCTTTTTCAAAAATTAGTATTCGCCTCATGTATGGCGTATATAGTACTTGCCACCTGTGCAAATTTTTTGCTAATAACGAAACCTTGCAAGTAGCCCATTATTGGTTGGAGTGCTAGTTACCTTATCAATCAATACTTATTAAATTGCGAAACGAAAGCCTTTAGGGTGAAAAGCTTTGTTCTAACTTTTTATATGTGTAGGTGAAATGTACAGTTTCTCCTGCATTATCAACTGATACATTTTCAGATGAGAGTAGGTAATCAAACTGCTCCAATCATTTATGCGCACCCTGTGTCATTGTAACTATTCAACACAATCGTCCATTAATGGGAGTGGGAAATTTAGTATCCCCTCAAGTATCAAAAACAGCAAGTTTCAGTTTATATTTTTTGTAAACAACCTGAACGTTTGAAGGAACAAAATAGCTACTGAACGCGTCACATGAAAAAGCAGGAACTGCTAATCATGAATGAGTTTACCATACTTCATTTTTTTACTACATAGGTATAATTACAGTTGAAATTGATGCACTTAATGTGATTGGAGTTTGACGAGCCAATAAAATTCACCTGAGTTTATAATAAACATATAAAAAGTATCTCTAATTGACTAACCTCAAAACCAATTGACAAGGCCATACAATGTATGTTGCATGTCTAGAGTTTCTTTTAATATTTTATTCAATACTGATATGATGAGAATAGATATTTGAACAATACACTCAGTACGTTTAAATATATTATTTCACCTGCATCTGCTTGAAATTTCAATACTAAAGGATACTGAACTTCCTTTCCCTTGTCATTTTGTCATTAAATCCTGAAATAAACTTACTGTAAAGGCGCTTGCGTCCTTGATAAAAGTTCAGATATTTTTCTAACGAGAAAATCTCTATCAGAGACTTGAGCAAATAAAAAATTGGTTTTATCCACTTCATTCTTTGTCGTAACAATTATTGCCTTATCGAGCATCGCATTACTTACATTATTTTCTATATTTTCTACAACTTTGATGTCACGAAGTGGAATTACTAAACTGACTAACGACTTTACCTGCAAATGAAGATTTATAATTAAGCTTTGCTGAATGAATAACATGAAATACGTGTAAATGAAAGCTATGACTAAAGGTGGGTTCATAGCTCTCCATTCATCCATTGTGTTGATCCGTCAAACGATTAGCACATTTAAAACCTCACTCTTGTTAAAAACGGACCAATGAAAACGTAACTGTTCAATTTCAACCAACTTTTCCGTCATAAACGGACGACGTACGATTTAAAATTTTACTGCCTTCAGATTGGCTCAGCTAAAGTATAAATGGAAACGTATGAACGGAGAGCTATGGGTCTACCTTTAGTGTGGCGGCTTAGCTTTGAAAGCTGGCAACATTGAAGCTTGATATGCTAGTCACATCCTCAGTGGAAAACTTTGTGAAAAAAAATAACCTCTCTCTCCCTGTTATTAGTGGCTAAGGTTATAGACATTGTTACCATCTTATCATGGTGATAGGAGCTCTTATAACAGAGGCAAAATTGGTCAATCTAAGCCGAATATCTTAAAATGCAAACACATAACTCTTATATTGTTTTCCATTTTGGTAAAATTCGTGTGATTCTTGTGATCCGTTGATCATTTTGTATGGGCAATGAATCACAAAAATTATATTGGCATACTTTTATTTATTTTGTATAAATGAATAAAACACAACTTTGTGTTTTTTTTTAATTTTTTAGGAAGGACACCGCAAAATGCTTAAAAAATGTACCTATTTCTTTACCTAACTACTATACAAGGTGTTACATATAAGTATGTAAAAAAAAGAGGGGATCAAAACAAGCACTTTCTAAACAAAGGCTTCAACATGTTTCGTTGTCAACCGCCAAATTTAATCCAACATGATTATACATTTCGGTTTCAACACAAAGGTGCCCCCCCCCCCCCTCCCATTTTCACAAATTTAATGTATGTACCTAAACCTAAAACAAAGAAACAAATCTTAATTGGAAAGTAGATCACTTCCAATCTCGTAAAATCTACTAATTTGTTGCTTTAATGCTTTAGCTAAGCCACCGTGATACATTCAAAAACAGCTAGTTCATTGGCATGTATTCCATAAGGACTTATTAGTTAATTACAAATGTTGAATACGAATACAAGGCCTTCTTAACAAGTTTTATAGGAAATAAAATTTTATGAACTTCAACTGAATGAGCGAGTCTTGTAAGAAACGAATGATATCTTACCCTACTTTCAAAACAAATGTAATTCTGTGACAAAAATAGTCGACCATTAACATGTTTTTTATTGTATGGCGTCATTAACGTGCAATCAATGGAACCATCCAACTTTTCCGTGGTCGGTAACCTAAACATTAGTCTATACGCTTCTGAATGTGAACGAGCATCCAGATCTCTTTTCAAAAATGACGCCTTTTTCGGTACATTTTTGCTGTTAAAAACATACCTTTATTGAAAATGTAACAAATCAGAATAACTTACTTACCTAAGTTTATTTAATAAGTCTCTATCCTCATTGAAACATCTTTTATCGTCTATTAACCTGAAATTAAGTATTGGTGAAATGTTACGGTCAATATTGTCCCTACCTTTTTGCAGCATAATCAGCTAATTGTTCCATTAATGTAAACGTTTCGTTCTTTTTTAAAAACATACTAAAATGGTATTCCTTCTCTCTTGTCGCTATCCTAATTGAATCTGGGAATACTATGCCATTCGTTTTACCCAATTCAGTCACTTCTGACCATCGTAACACAAGTTTTGTGTCTATGCCAAATATAAGAGCGTGGAAACACAGGTAATTTACAGAGAGGTATAGCCATCCTTGCCGCGGCAGTTTTCCTTTCCAATAACTGAAAGAACAACAGCTTTTCAGTACAATGGTAACTTTTTTCTAACATAACAAAATAAGCATAACTATACTGTGCATGCCCCAACCGATTTTGAAACATGTCCTTTTTTAAATATCTTTTGAAAATATTAATAGGAAGTACTTGTTCACCGGGCATCCTTATTTTAGAACCCAATACGTAAATCACTTGGCTTGGTGCAATAAAATTGATTAAAACGGTTGAACAGGAGCACCCGTTTTCCACCGTGTAGTTTACCAGCTTTAATGACCACCTGATATTTATTGACAAATAATTGGGCGTTTCGTTACTAAGAAACTGTAGCTTCCAGATATATTTATTTCTTTTAGAAGTGAGAAATAGAAGATAAACCAAATGTTTTAATTTCTATCGCCGTCTTAGCTTAGCCCCTGATAAGGAAACCAGTTGCCGTATATAATTGAGACAGTTAAGAGAGTGTAGATAACAATAAATCAAACACTTAACAAAAACTGTTTAAATGTAAGTTTGTTTTTGAATATCGTCATTTATTGGAACGCAAACAAATACAAAATAAGTATAAAATAAAATAAACTAAAAAGAAAACACAGAAACACAGTTAAACCAAAAGGGCGAGGTTCAGAATAGTAGTGTATTCCTATACACTACCATCTGTTCTACCGTTTAACCCATTTTCTAAATACAAAACCTCATGTTGAATTTAGGAAAAGGAACTTTTTTATTTCTATAAAAAAAGTATTTTGTTAAGTAGGTATTGCGATAACCCAATGATCAATGACTTTTCTAATTTGATCCTGAGCACAAATTCTGCACATTTTCTAATTTAAATAACTGACTGTATAACTTCAATACTAAAACAATAGTGCCAGCTTTATTTAGAAAACATTGTAAAAAATACCCAAGCAGCAAGTGTTGTTAAAAAATACTTGAGTACTTCCGAAAAATTAAACAGCAGAAAAAATAATGCATACAATTACCTGCATGAATAATAATTAACCAATTTCTCCTCCTGAGGAATAATAAACAATCGATGAAATTTATCACAAGTGGCTTTAAAGGCCTTGGTATCCTCATCTGGAATAAAAATAACAATTACACACCCTGTGTCCCAGGTTGATAAGGAAACAGAATTAATGTATTTTTAGCGAAGGATCCAGGAGGCCTTTGATATGTATTTGCAGTTCGCGTTCAACGTACGTTATTGCGCTTACCTGATGCTAGAAAGAGATTGGAGTAGTAAATTGAACGCTAATTTCAAAGGCCTTGTGAATCCTTCGCAAAAAAAATACATGCCGTTTCACTATGGTGCGTTTTACCTAGGACACACTGTATTCAATATACATCAACAATAAAAACTAAACTCAAATTTGATCTGGGATTAAGTGGAAGAGATCTTTTATTTAAAATTTGTTTGCTCTTCATATTGTCACAATTTCTCTATCAATGTCACAGCCGACTAAGAAGTTTACAAAAAATAATGCAGACAAATTATTATTATCAAACATAAAAACAGATAATAATCTTGACCTTTCTCATTCAATTGCAATAAATAATAATAGTTTACTGAATAGGGTTATTTACTTAAAGCGATTTCCAGTCAATTAATTATTAATAAAAAAAGGGACTTTTTCAAATAGTTGCTGGTGACAATAATGGTCCTTGCAGATTTTCTGTTAATTGAGACTGATTTTAAGATTTTCTAAACAGTAAAGTACCTAGATTGTGGTTTCAAAACAACTTGTAACTGCGTTCATTAGCAAAATACACATGGCAGATTAGTTTAGGGTGCGTGATAACACAATCAGCAACTAGATAATCTTAAAATCCGAGGAAGATTTCAAACACTCTCACCATCAATATCTTGATCTTGTCGCACTGCTATTATCGATTCTATTTTGCAACTGACAAAATCAGTGATGTCGTCCTCATTATCGAATGTCCGTAATGTCTCGTATACATTGTTAAACAACCACTCCCAATCTTTCAATATTTCTTGCCTCGTCATTGAACAGGCAATTACTAAACAAGAAAGATAATAAAACATTTTATTAATCAAAAAGTTCATACACCAATAGACTTCGGAGGTCGGCGTTTGATGTAAGATTCGATAAGGTGGTGGTTTACTATCGAAAATACTATCCATTGTTCCTACCAGTAAAGAAGACAACCCCTTCGAGTTACCATGACCTTTGCGATGTTGTAAAATAAAGTATTTTGTAGTTTCCTCCGTTACCCTACGAATCGTTAATAAATTCGAAACATACAGTAAAAGAGCCTTACCATAGCGCCGTAGCTAAAAGTACTTCTTGCGGCTTAACCCACATTTTAAGACGTTTAGGTGCTTTGTTACTAGTAATAATCAATCATAATCCCAAGGATACCTCCACTAGGTCAGTAATAATTCAATGTTTACTTATGTAAGCAGTTTAGGCGATCACAACATGTGAAATTTCCGCTTCTCAACATATTGTTATTATACTACATCTTCAGAGTGAGCGAACCATACGTTCACAACAAAAACTAATGTTATACAAATGTTAACATAAATGATAAGAGCTATAAACCAAAACTGATAAATATTTAGCTCTCTTTACTCAACTGTCACTGTCAGTTCGCTGTCAAAAACATGCTGCAATATGATTTTTGACCTTTGTTTTGGTAATTTTTTTCGTAAATATCAGATATACAGGGGATCATTTCTCATACAAGGAAAATCCTAGTAGCTAGTAGATAAAGTTTATTGAACACTAAATTTTGACCTCGCGACTTCGTACGCGCATAAACTTTACTTAAATTAAAAGACGGTCCTGTAATGGAAATAATACAATCCAGTATTCTAAACATTAATAAATATGTCCCGTAATGTAACCAATGCGTCCCGAGACCGAGAGTCCCTCACTTCCTCTTATCGCTTTTGTAGCAGTGCAGTGCAGTGTTGCTCAAATCCACGCAATCAGTTTTCATAATATATTTTAATGTACCTAATTTTTTAATCTATTTTCATAATATATGGCAAATTGTCTCCTTTATTTTTTAACTAAGCTCCTTGGTATAATATGGCTACAGTAGCGCGTCGCTACTGATGGCGTCACCCATGCTGGCGCAGTATCCCTGCTGGAGGACCGACTAAAAAGGCAGCCCTTCACTTCATGTACGCGTACGCACTTCGCTTCGCATGACAGCAATGCTGGGCGCTGGCGAGCAGAATATACCTCGTTCGTTCCCTGATATAATATTTGTAACCACTGGAAATATGGCTTTTATTAGCTTAAAGAAATCAACTAGACAATTAAATTAACTTTGACAATAACGATAAATGACTATCAAATGATAACTAGATAAAATATCATATCATTCTTCCCCTGTAGAATTTTCTTCTTCTGCAGAATTTTCTGCCCCTGTAGAATTTTCAATTCCACTTTCTACAACAAAGTTTTGAAACCGCGAGGGTGGCCTTCTAATTCGAGTAGACCTTCTAACCTCTTGTTCCGTCGAAGATCCATCAGAAGTTTGTAATTCTTGTGAGGCCTCAGTCTCTGAAGTTTCAAGACTAACGTCATCTTCACCCTCGTCAACGTTGTTTGGGAAGGGCGCTAAATGACGATTTGTCACGGTTGACATTTCTCCATTAGCTCTTCTAATTAAAGAGTAGTAAGGATTACTCTCGATAAGTTCAGCTTCTTCTACTACGGGATCAGTCTTTGAGTGACGGACATTCTTTTTTACTAGAACAGGTCCAGGCGTTGAAAGCCATGATGGTAGCGAATCCCCGTTTGGTGATCTTCGAGGGTACGTGAATAGTTTTTCATGTGGCGTAGCATTAATCGATGTACAAAGAAGTGATCGGATACAATGAAGGGCATCTTTAAGGACTTCCTCCCAGTTTCCAATTGACAAACTCTTTGAACGTAGACTGAGCTGAATAGTACGCCAAAGTGTTCCGTTCAAACGTTCCACTTGACCATTACCCTGTGGATTGTATGGCGTCGTTCTTGAGGATGCAATGTTTGAGTTTTTTAGGAAATTTTTAAATTCTTCAGACATGAATGAGGTTATCTGTCGCTGTGTATGTAAAGAGGCTGGCCAAAAGTGAGAAACAGGTCTTTCAGGCATTTAATGACTGTGGATGAGGTCATATCTTTGCATGGGTAAGCGAAGGGAAATTTGCTATATTCATCGATAATCGTTAAAATATATTTGTTTGAAGAATTAGAAGGGAGAGGACCTTTAAAATCAATATTAAGGCGTTCGAATGGAGACGTAGCCTTAATTAGTTGACCTTTTGCTTTCAAAAATCTTGGCTTAATTTCAGCGCACGTTGGACACAATGCAATCATCTCTTTTACATCATTTGCTATATACGGTAGGTTTTTAGAGCGTATCCAATGGAACATTCTACTTACTCCAGGATGGCAAAGCGCATTATGAAGCTGTTTTAATTTGTCGGTGTTCATGTACGCACAAACTCGTGACAGAGCGTCTGCTGTTGTGTTTTCCGAACCTGGTCTATATATAATGTCATATTTGTAGCAGGATAGCTCTAGCCTCCAGCGCATTATCTTCTCATTTTTAATCTTGCTATTGTGATTTTGATTCAACATGTACGTTACTGATTTTTGATCCGTAATTAAAAGAAAGTGTTTTCCAATCAGAAAATGTCTCCATTTTTTAAGACTTTCAACAATTGCACAAGCTTCCTTCTCTATTGATGAATGTCGACATTCTGGATTAGAAAGCGTTCGAGAGAAGAAAGCGACTGGACGACCCTTTTGCGTAAGCGTACCGGCTATAGCAAAATCCGAGGCGTCAGTTTCAACAGTGAAAGTTTCATCATCATCTATTGCTATAAGAGCAGCTTTTTTTATGTCTGATTTAATCTCTTGGAAGCATTTTAGAGCATCAGGCGTTAAAGGAAAACTTGAAACACAAGTTAAAGGTTTTATCTTCTTTGAAAATCTTTCAACCCATTTCGCATAGTGGGCGAACATTCCCAAAGCACGTTTGAGTTCTGAGTTTTTAATGGGAGCGGGAAGTTCTAAAAGGGGTTTCAATCTCTCAGCGTCTGGTTTGATTGTGTTATTTTCGACAGTATAGCCAAGTAGATCGATTTTTGTTTTCTTAAAAACACATTTTCTTTCATTCAGTGTTAAGTTATATTTTCTCGCCGCATCCATAAACTTTTTTAGATTACGTTCATGTTCTAACTCATCTTTACCACATACTGTCACGTCATCTAAGTATACAAATGTACCTTCTAGTTTCTCTCTGGTTATGATGAAGTCTAGAGTCCTTTGAAACCCAGAGACATGGAGAGAGGAGATCGCTGATCGACGAGTGCGCATCCAAGAAAGGGTGCGACTAAAGTCACTAAATATAGAAAGTACCGCAATCATCCGCCATTTTTGGGCAAATTTGCTGCCAACTTAAAAAAATTGACAAATAAAATCTGAATAGCTGTCATTTTTATAACCTAACTTCATAGTACTGTCATGTTTTATAAAAATATATACAGATATCTCCAAACAGGTGGAACAATCCCTAACATTAAAGTTACTAGAATCTGGTAACTTTCGCCATTTTTGGGCAAAAATCATGCGTTCTCTCTCTAACACACGAGCCCAATGGATTGCGGTACTTTCTATATTTAGTGACTTTAGGTGCGACCTCATGGGCGCTGCCATTTTTACACCCGTTGTGTCATGTTGTGTTTATAGTGGTGTTATTTTAGCGTGTGTTCGTGTTTAGGAGAGCTTTTTTCGAGGTTTAAGTGTTTATTTTGTAACGTCAACGTCACTGGCATTTTCTTTTGTTTATTTGGATTGAGATATTAGTTTCTTCCTACGGAGCTGCTGCCGAATAGAGTGTAGTGTATGAAGATTGCGTTAGATGTCTCTGGGTTGCGTCAGTAAACCTTTATAGTCCTGTTCAAATTTCGCGCTTCAATGGGTGTCAAAATGGCAGCCCCCTTGTTTTGTCACTTCGCGCAGTTTCATGCGCTATCTCCTCTCTCCATGTCTCTGTTGAAACCATATATATACTTCTCTTATATATATGTTTGAAACGCTGCTACACCATTGGTAACACCGAATGGAATTCTTGTAAACTGGTAAAGTTGTCCGCAGGCTTCAAAAGCAGTGTAGACTTTCTCTTTATCTAAAATGGTCATTTGATGATATGCGCTTTTTAAGTCGATCTGACTGAAGATTTTGTATTTCGATACTTTTAAGACGACCGTTTCCATGTTTGGTAATGGGAATGCATCCAATTCTGTAAACTTGTTAATAGTCATAGAGTAGTCTATTACTAGACGTTTTCGATGAGCGCCACCTCCCGCTACTAGGACTTGTGCTCTCCAGGGAGAAATGCTTGGTTCTATTACACCGTCTTCCAGTAATTTTGATATTTCTTGCTTGATAAATTCTTCGTCTTCTATACTGTATCGACGACTCCTTACGGCGATAGGTCTGATGTTAGGTGACAAATTAGTAAAAATAGATGCTGGTGGCACTGAAGACTGCATTACGTTGCAGATGCGTAATGGTTCATGGGGACCTCCTAATTCAAATTCAATTTTACAATGTTCTTTTAGTAGGTCGTGTCCAACGATCACGTCCGCGCAGAGATTATCGACGATAAGAAGTGGTATCTGCCTGTAGTTGTGTTTATTCATGGTGATATTGGCGAAGCAAATACCTTCGACAACTGATACTTGATTCAGCGAAGCTAAGTTGACAGACTGTGTACATGGTTTTTGACGTAATTTCATTAGGCGCGCGATCTTGCTGTTTATAAAACTGACAGAACTGCCAGTGTCAACAAGAGCATCAGCTTTATAACCATTCACCGTGATTAGAATAGTTGCACCTTTCAAGCTTGACGGTGAAGCGGCAGATATTGTACTACAGTGAGATGAGCCGTCATCGATAAGACTGTTGACTGTGTTTTTGAACGAAGCCGAGTTGCTGGTAGCGTTTCTTGATTCACATACATTTGAAAAATGACCTTTTTTAGAACACAGGTTACATATAGCACGGAAAGCTGGGCACCTTTGATGTACGTTACCTGGTTACCACCACAAAAGAAACAACATCTTACTGCTCGTGAGGATGGTTCAAGTATTGTTTGTGATGGTCGGTGTTGTGTAGCCGCTGCTATGTTTGATGCTGTATCTTGTTTTTGTTCGTATATAGCATTAATTTGCGGTGAATTGTTACTTATTATTAGCGCGTCCTTTTCAGCTGTTTCAAGTGCAATAGCTTGGTCAAGTGCTTCGGCAAGAGTAAGTTTTTTATTTTCTAGCAGGCGTTCTTTGATTTTACGAGAAAGCAAACCGGAGATCAAGGCGCTACGGATTGCTTGTTCTTCATGTTCTTGAGCGGTAACGGTTTCGAAAGAGCAATCTTTTGCCGCTAAACGTAAAGCTCTTACGTAGTCAGAGATGTTTTCATCCGCACGTTGTTTCCGGTTAAAAAGAATATGCCTGGCTAGAATTATATTTTTAGGTTTAATATAAATACCTTCTAAAGCTGCAATTGAGGCTTCGTAAGTTTCGCAAGTTTTGATATGTTTGTAGATTGAAGCTGACAGGTGATTTACTAAGAGCTTGCGTCTTAATGCATCTGGTATTAATAACTTCTTCATTCAAAAAACTTTCGAACGTTGACCTCCAGTGCTGCCATTGTGCATCCGCTTCTGCAGCATCAGGTTCGACATCAAATTTGTCAGGACGTAAATACCTCGTGATAGGAAAACTAGTTGACGATGGGTTTTCGTTAATCATTATTTTAAGCTAATAAAATTGATATAATATTTGTAACCACTGGAAATATGGCTTTTATTAGCTTAAAGAAATCAACTAGACAATTAAATTAACTTTGACAATAACGATAAATGACTATCAAATGATAACTAGATAAAATATCATATCATTCCCTTCACGTTTGAACTTTGCATGAATTCGTGTTGGGCAATGTTTGTAGGGGCAAAGCTCAAACCGAACTGTGTACGTGAAGGCCTGCCTTAAGAAAGATACAACCCACCTACTGAATACAAGATTCCACACCATAGTCCCGTTCATACCTACCACGTTCAGATCGAAATGTCCTTCCCACCTTTCAAACTTCTTTCCAAGCTGAGCTGGCAGAAGTGAAAAAAATTACACTACTTTGATTATATATTAAGGGGCACAGTATACAAACTACCAGTGATTATTTATTTTATGTTACCTGAAGTTCAGTATGGTAAAGTTTACACTTGGACATCAACCTTATCTTGTCAAAGGTAAAATGGGCATGCGCAACACTATGTGTACCCTACCCAACTTGCATATAAGTATAATATTGTATCGTTAATAATAATATAACCCAGTAACCACTAATGTTTTTTTTAACACAAACACTTCAGTCAACTTTTAAGAACAATATAAAACCACAGGGTGTTTCCCTATAAGAGCAAGATTGACCCGAAAAACACCAGGGGCCTATAACAAACTATACAATTGTACCAAGCCTACAAATTACAAGTAATCTGAATGTAACTATAACTACAAGTCCTAACGAATTTGGTATATGTAAATGAGTAAGTGTAAAATATATTCTAACAATTGTAGGACTTGTACACATATCATTCCTCTAATATTGTCAAAAATATTACTCAATTTGAATGGAAATCATTTTTAAATATAATTGTTTTCCTTACCAAAAGTTATGATGGAATGCAAGTCTAAGTTAGGGGCAGGGGGCAGTAATTACTCGCATATTTGTTTGGTCCTTAATCTACAGATTAGTACAAAATCTAGTTAGCATACTCAAATTTATTAATAGGTATCAAATTTATGACACAAAAGCTTTCACTTTTTGAACAATTTCCGCAAACTTATTCCCCTGTATAAATAAAATTCGTCTGTAAGGTATCATTTCTCTGTCCTCTTCTTCCCATTGCCCCACTAAAGCAGTATCACACTGCGATGTGACGTTATATTCTATACTAACTTCAGCTTCTTTGTCAAAAATTTCTTCCTCGGCATTTGAAAACATAACATCGGCTAGAATTAAAAAAAAGTTGCAATAAGGCTATTGCAGGTTTCCTTACATACATTTCCCTCCTTTCGATTTGTACAGCTTACAAATAAGCACAAAATAATCAAATTTGTAAGAATCATCTCTTTTGGCCATACGCGACATTTCCGCCTGTAGGGATGTTAATAATGGATCTGCAATTTTTGGCGGTAAATTTATAAAACGTTCATTAATTAACAGTCCTAATTTCTGAGAACTTTCTAATATGTTATTGATTTTGTTTCGAACAGCTTCATCTGATGTTTCTGTCGTTAATCGCTGCACCAATTCGAACAGTTGTTGAACTACTGGCGATTCCTAAAAAAAATAGGTACACTTCAGATTTTAGAATATGGACATTCAAAAAACATACCAAATGAGAAGTTAAATTGAACACTGTAGTAACGCCAAACACATCCAGTGCTTCTGTTAATGTATCATCATCGTCATCGTCTTCATCCTCATTCCAACTTTGCTTCAAAACACTCCCAATTCCTTCTTGTGCAATTAGCATGTCGCTAAGTTGTGTAACGTCCACATGTTCTTTAAGAAACAGTTGTCTCAAGAGTTGACGGATACCATTAAAATCTTGCACTTCCAAGTTTCGACCTTCAAAATCGGCTTGAATTTCCTATAGAAACACCTGTAGATGTTTTCGGTTTGAATTTTTCCTACCTCGTCCATTTTAAAGTCTCCTTCATGGTCCGTTTGTTTGCTCACCGCACGTTTCTTAATAGAACTTGCCATTACTACCTATTAACTAAAAAGTCGTTGTATATGGAATCAGGTGTGTCAAATTGAGGTTATGTTGTGTTTGGTCGTGGCTATAGTACTGTATACGATAGATTTCGGCTTGGTACGCTTACATAGTTGCCAGGCCGTTAAATTTGTTATATTGGAAACATATATTTGTGACAAGATCGATTCTGATTATATTATATTATATTCTAATCATTGCATTGCAACTCGGTTGCACACAATAAAAATGTAACATGTAAATACTTTGTAGATATAGTATTTAGATACTTAAATAGTATCTGATAGGTACACTGTATAGAAATAATATTTTTATTACTAACAATATTACATAGATCAAGATACTTCTGAGGCACATTTTCTTTGTTCTTCAATACAAAAATGTATTGATTTGACTTCCTTTTTACCTTTAGTATACGTCATAGAGTCTTCAGCACTATCTGACAATTATTAGGTACCCTTACATATTTCAAATAACTGTCAAAGTCAACGAAAACTTAAACACCAATCAAATGGCCCTTTCGAGGCAACCTATTATCATGCACAATTTCTCTTAAAAATAAACGTGTAAACAAATATAGCAAACGAGCTCCTGGGTATAGCCACAGATTTGTATGTGTAGATCTGTGGTATAGCTATAGCATAGGCAAAACCAAATGTTTAATGTGGTGTCAAATTTTCATTTAAGTGCTTTCTCATAAATAAGAAAATTTGCAAACCAAATTTTGAAACTATGTATAAAATTTCATTTTAATAGGAACCTACTTTCTTACATAAAAAAGTTTACAATTCGGTTCATAAATAGTCGAGATGCGAAAAGGGCACCGTGAATTGAATCGATTGCACTCAACTTTTGGCATTGCGTATTATATGGCCCAAATTGAATTTAATGCAATTCGGTTCATAACTAACGGAGATCTCAAAAGTACCTTCCTTATTTTTGGGCCTACATTGCCAACGAACTTCAGTCTTAAAATTTGATAAAGAATCCACCTGCAAAGTTTCATCGTAATCGGGCCGTTTATTTTCGAGATTCGTGCTAACGGACGGACGGACAGACACAGTAAAATTATAAACTCACTAGGAGATCTTCCTTTTACAACCATGCAACTAATAGGTTCATAAATATTCAAACTACATGTGATACACAAGGCCTAAAATTGGCCCTTTAATTGCCCCTTTAGGTTAAATCATTAAATATTTATGCAATGGTTAAATTGAATTTTACGTTAAAAACTACAATCAATGATTAATTATGACAATGGTTCTTTTATAGATTCAACCCTTTAATTTGACATTAATAAATCAGAAGAAGCTTGAGCAGCCTCCTCACAATGAAAATATATTGGTATTTGGTAGGTAACGTAATCAGTAGAGCTGATGCGTAATGCGTATATTGGGAACTATCTGACGGCAACCGTCTGTGGTGACTTATTCAATGGAGATTTTTCTTTAGTTCGAAACAATCATTCCAGTGTTTGTAGGTCACCAGCCACCAGGGATTTGTATCGGGATTCACAGAAATGCGAAGCGCGGCCTGGTCATGTTTACCTGGTTTAGGGATAATATTATTATCTCCATGAATTGTTTTTGTAGGTATGTATTTAAAACGCGATACATTCCGTATACATTATTCTAACAAGGTGGACAGATTTTACGAACTAGGTTACTCTCGCCACGTTCACATTCTGACAGACAGTGTCCCATTCGTCTCCCGTTGAAGTGAAATAAGGAGAACTCTGCCGAGCTACAAAAGCTTTTCCACGCCTGACATCTACTAATTTCTTTATAGCGCATTTTTTAAGAATTAAAAAAATGTCGATTGTTTGTGTTTTGTCCGCCCGTCCGGCCGTTCGTATGGGGGGGGGGGGGTTTCTAATGAAAGGTCTCACCGAAATAAATACAAACTATAACTTTCCCGTGCGACTTTTTTTCGAAATCAGTGAGCGACGGGGCCAGGAGGGGGGGGGGGTTAAATATTAATTGTATCTGTCATTGTATTCTAATTAAAGGTCTCAACGAAAGGAACCGTTTTTTACTAATTACTGTCCTTCTTTCTTCCTCTTAGCCAAGTATGGAGCGGAAGGAGAGGGGAGAGTGGAACTATAGTTTTATCCTTCATGGTACTCTAATGAAAGGTCTCAACGAAAGGAATTAATTTCTACCAACCATAGTCCTCCCTCTCGACCTCTTATCGTGATCGGATATATTCCCTTATACCTCAAGAACGGATTGTCGGAAGAGGGTACTAACAAAGGGCGATTGAGACGTCTGCAAGAAATATATCCATTGGTGATGTACCAACCGTTTTTTACTAATTACTGTCCTTCTTTCTTCCTCTTAGCCAAGTATGAAGCGGAAGGAGAGGGGGGGGGGGAGTGGAACTATAGTTTTATCCTTCATGGTACTCTAATGAAAGGTCTCAACGAAAGGAATTAATTTATACCAACCATAGTCCTCCCTCTCGACCTCTTATCGTGATCGGATATATTATCCCTTATACCTCAAGAACGGATTGTCGGAAGAGGGTACTAACAAAGGGCGATTGAGACGTCTGCAAGAAATATATCCATTGGTGATGTCAAAACAAAAGCTATTTCGTTTTTAAAAAATGCACTTTATCTGCACAAGAGTTGTGTACAATTTATATTGTTTATATTACCTCAGAGTTACCTCTAGGGTTTCTGGGAATCACACCCTGTAATCAGCGATTTATGGTTTCTCGCACAGTGCTCTTACTAACTTATTACTGTGAGCGGTGGTATAACAGAATCCACAGGGAGATAAACGAAGTTTAATACCTGCGCTTAATTTACGTAGAGGTATTGGAAGATATCCTCAATTGCTGTAGAAGTGTAAACCAATACTTATAAATGAAAGAAAGGGAATTTCTAACCCTAGCCTTCCTTTCCATCCTCATCTCTCGGGGATTTTTGGTGTGGTTTACTGCAGCAATTTTAAAAATTACGTACCTACACGAATTATTTCGACTAAGTAATTTGATTTTCGTATAGGTTCATGATTCCATTTAAGTAGACACATCCTAGAAAGTATCTCTGGAATAAAGAAGTTAAGGGAAAGTATAAAGGAAAGTTAATTCTCATCCAAGTGTAGTATTGATGTTCATGTGACTCGTGAGATTTCCCTTTTTCTATGAAAATTCTCTGAGTAAAAAGAAATATGAGGGAAAACCACTGACCAATAGGGACGAAAAGGATTTGAATATAAAGCGCACGTGGCAACAATGCAAATGCATTCCAAAATAAAAAGATGTCGTCAATGAGGAGAAGTGGAAGCAAATAGTTTATGTTTACTTCTCTCTAATTATGTATTTTCGTACGTTAAAACTTTATACAAGTGGTAAACAGTGAGAAGTGCATAAGACAAAGCAGTTGGTTGTAATCGTCAACAATGGAGTTGGGTGATCGAGTATACGCTGCTGAAAGAATAATGAAAAAGAGAATTAGAAGAGTAAGTACTTGCATATGTAATTACTATACATGTTTATTTTAATTATACGATGTAGTTTTAGGCACCCTTAATTTTAATTTGTGTTTATTATGTTTGGGAAGCGTTAAATTGTCCATTGCTTTTATTTTGAAATTTGGTGTCCCAATCTTTTTTAAATTATAGGGTGGTGTAGAATATTTGGTTAAGTGGAAGGGCTGGAGTCAAAAGCATAACACTTGGGAGCCCGAAGAGAATATTCTGGACGGTCGTCTAATTGACTTATACGAACGTTCACAAAAATCTGACTCAACCCCACACAAACGTGGCCCAAAGAAGAAAGAGAAGCACCCCGAACAAACAGTTCAGGTTGAAACCGAAGACGAAGGTCATATTAGTGGTGAGGAAAGCCAAGACGAAGCTCCCTTAAAACCAAGCAAGGCGGCCGCGCCGAAACCCGATACGCCGCCTGTACCAGAGGACGAGAATGCCAGAGCAAGTGCCTCAGTTACTGAGGAGGTGAAGGTCGAAATTGCGCCTCTTCAAACTGAAATCGACCCTGAGAATTCGAGCAGTTCGAGTAGTGAGGATAGGCCTATTTTGAGCAGGCGGGATGCCGCCGGTACCAAACGGAAAGCGGAGGTACTGTCGAAGGAATCCGGCAAAATCGGTGTGACGATTACCACGAGTAGTCCAGTGAGCAGTAGTCCCCCACCACCCAAAACACCAAAATTGGCATCGCCGAAATCGCCTGTTATACCTTCACCACCGCCACAGACCAGGGTGAACGGTCGCAGAAACTCAACTGTAAAGGTTGACGAGGAGCCAGTGGTCGAGACGACTGTCAGTGTGCCGCCCGTAAGCGAACCAGTAAAGGAGGAAGTGAAGGAAGTACCTGTTGAGACGGTTGCAACAAAAGCAAAACACAGTGTGGACGAAGTGACCGTTTCGAAAGCTGAAGTGAAAGAAACCAGCGAAAAACGGACAGATCAAAGTAGTACCTCGGACCCTGTGGAGTGTCCCCAAAAAAGACGTGTCAGTTCAGACACTAATAAAATAAGTAATAATGTAAATAGCGGTAAACAATGTTTAGTGAATGGACATAATAATAATAATAATAATAGTAGTGCCATTAGTGATACGACTCCTGTTTTAACAAGTCCAGGTTCTGATTATTGGCTGGCCAGGAATCCGGTTGTTGATCAGGTATTTATTACGGACGTTACTGTAAACTTAAAAACTGTCACAATTAGAGAGTGCAAAACTGAAAAAGGGTTTTTTAAGGAACGAAGCGCCTCTGACGAACAATCAAAATCCGGTGATATTGTATGACATTTATGATATTGATCGTTAGTAACAGAAAAAACCAGTATTTTATATACCCATATAAATATAATATTTAAAAACAAAAATGTTAAGAGGGACAATTACGGTAAATCGCGGACACACATTCTGCAAGATCTGAGTAATGTATTTATTTTAATATTTTTCTTCTGCTTGCTGTATCTAGTCATTTATTTTATTATTTTACAAAACTCTAGCAATTACTAATTTGTTCTATTTTTTATGCTTGAACAAATAGGAATAATGGTTGGAAAACCATATAGACAATTTTTAGCTCAAATACAAACTGATTAATTCTTAACTCAAACCATGGCTGCTAGGGGGCAACACACATCACAAAAAAGTCTTTAAAATGTAGCATAATTTAAAAATATTTTTATTTTAGATGCCTAAAATGTCTATATGGGTTTCTGATTATATTCTGACAACACTTTTTACTCAAAGTATGTTTACCTTTTGATAACCATCAGATTGAATTGAACAAGAAAAAACAGGGAATGAAATACCCGAGGGAAATACCATATTGAGATGGTTGCTAATGTTCCCTTGCACTTGATTATTTAAAGCCAGATGAACAATGCAAAACAGGGCTTATAGAATTATAGCTCGAATACATTTTAAAATTTTTAATTTAACGTGAACTACAAATTTTTTCTTTTCTAAAGAAGCACACATTTTAAAATATTTTTATTTAGTGGTATGGATCAAATTGGCCTATTCTAAGGCTTATTCACAAACAATGATTGAGAATAATGCAGGTACCAATTTGATGATCTTATTTTTTTTAGAAGAAAGCTTTTTCAAAAAATGTTTTTTTTCTTTAAACTCGTTTTTAAATTTATTTATATATTGCATAGGTATTAACAATTTGCGACGAAATGCGCACAAAAAAATATTTCACTTTTTTTTGTTAATCTACCATCCATTTGTATTTAATTATTAATACGTTTAGCACTTTTGTATACATATTGCAACAAATATTCTATAGGACTGTTAGAATTAATTTGTCTGTTTACAGATAGGCAGCTTCAAAAGTCCAAATTGCAATGATACAATGACCCATAGAGTTGAAATGTCTTTCAATATTTTTTAAATATCATGGCACCAAATGATAAATTTTTTAAACTTGGCTCACATTCACTTATAAAGTTAATTAGTATAATTTTTTATTTAGTTTCATTTAATACAGTTTATTTTTAACAATGGATGCTTAGTGGAAATTGAAATTTTAGGTAGGTATTTGAAAAGGTACCTACTTGAGATGAGTATTTTTAAATTTAATTTTTAAATTAATAATTAAAGTATTGTATCATTTTATACACTTCTATATTTTTTTTGGATCAAAGTCGCTTATAGCCAAATATTTTTAATGGACAACGGAAGGTTTCAATTTCTTTTTGTAAAATTTTGAAAAGAAAAGTCTATTTTTAAAAACCATTTCTCCTCTACATTTACTTATTCAGGGTGTAACGATACAGTTTTGTGGTAAAAGGGGCCAAAAATAAACTGAAGAATTTTGTTTATGAGCGTCTTTCTAACAAGTCCCAAAAAAGTGCAAGAAGAGTGTCCCAACGAGCCAAAAAATCTTATGACAATACCTTGGACACCAACTTTTAACATTTTTTGTACATCCCCGTTGAGAGGACCACTTTTATGGTCGGGAATTTTTTGAAAAATTTTCACAAAATATAAACGAGCATACCCAAAAACCTAGTCAATTCCATCCTTCTGCGTGTTATGGTTGCTGAGAAAAACAAACCAAAGGGTGCAAATTTTGAGACGTAGCTGCCAAATGAAAGATTTTAAACCCTTGAACTATTTTAGTTCCATGTACCACCCAATTTTTTACATACTTAATTGCATTAAGAATTAAATAATTTGCAAATTTGATTCTATAAAAAATGTAAAAACCTTCCATCTTTTTAATAAAAATTATAATTATCTCGGTAATTACTGCGAATCGTTTTATGTGTTGCAAGGAATCTCCTGTAGAAAAGTTGCAATCAATGTACTTGGTACAGTACTTAACTTAAAAATGCAATTTCGTATGAGTTAATGCGGACGAGTTATGTAGTAGTATCAAATTAAAATATATCTTTTTCATAGGTGAAAATATTCAAAAATATAAAAGGTTTTCGAATAAGCATTATTAATGCACTAGTCAATTTTTCATTAATAATGGGGATTCATTTTATAATGTTAAGTGCTAAGGGAGGTTAAACATTTTTTGAAATTAATTTTCTAAAGCTAATGGGCTCGCAAGTAAATTTTCTGAAAAATCAAAAGAATACCTAATGATCTTAAAAAGTTGGTAGCTTGAAATAAACAAATTGAAAAATTTTGTAGGTTTTTCGCAATTGTTATTGCAAATATCCGCCGCATTTAATAATAATAATAATATTTAATTTGGCAACATCGTATGTATAGCAATTATTAAATTATTATTGTGCAATTGAATTTCTATGCAACCATCTCAAGATTTACATTTGAATTTTCATTAAAAATTTATTATGTATGTACGGTGCGGTATGTATGGTACAAGTTATTGTGTGGCACAAGTCATGCGAGAGAGCGGATTTGGTATCATTGTTCTCAAGTGACTAATTTGTGAGGAACACACAAATACAGCAGACTTTCGAAACATTTTGAAAAATGGCCAGTGACTGTACACAGTAGTTTAATTCCTATTGTTTAAAATAATTATGAACGCTCAATTGTGTTGGATAAACGATTTTATCTTGATTTTAGCCTCGCTTGTGATTAAATGTTACCTATTCTGTTTCGATTCATCGACATGTCTGTGTACTACGATATAATTCAAGTTTGGTGAACATGTGATCAAGTTGATATTTTTGATAAATACAACATACAAAAAAACAAAAAAAATTACACGATCGCTGTAATTGTCTCCCAATAAAATCAAATTGTTAAAAATATAATTAATTTATTTTTACCTAGGCATTAGAGGTGAAGTGAAGTTTATTTTCATTTTTCCTCAAATATGTAAGTTCTTTGAGATTATTCGGTGGTATAAAACTTGATCTAGCATCCAAGAAACCTCATACCTTATGTATATAGGAAACAAATTGTACATATATCGTCATAAATTATATTAATTTGTTAAGTGAAATGGTTGTACTGTGATAAGCCATGCTTAGTTGTAAAAATAATTGATCTGCTAGGTATTAGATTAGCCGATATATTTTGTCTGAATGGCATCAAGGGTAAGTAATTTTTATTTTCGTAATTTTATTCAGCTGTAATAATTGTACCGTCAGTTAATTCTTTTGACAACGCTTACTGAAAGATATAGAAGATATAGGTGGGCAAGAAGGAACTAAATAATACATACATCTGCAACTAAGTTGATATGGCACAAGCCTTTTGTTAATAATTCAGGTATTTCGACTAATTTTTACAATCCTCTTTCTCATCAATAATCTGTTACATCAGTCACCAAATAGTGCACAAATTGATAAATGATACCAGTTTTTTTTTTATTAAAAAAGAATGTGTAGATGGAACTATTTTGACTAAGTGCATTTTGCGTAAGTAATTAATCATTTGAGTGCAGCTGTACATAGACAAAGTGGAAAATTATTGCTTAAGGTCACCATAACTTCTTTGAGAAGAAGGCTTCCATCACTTAGTAGATACAATACAGGCATTGCTTTACCTTTCCTTCTTGCTTATAAAATGGTTTTGTTTAAATCTCAGATCTAGAATAATATATTAACAACTTCATTCCTTAATCATGTGTGTCTTGTAAATAGTTTTAACAAATTAATATTTTTAGTTTTTATTTTCATTGTTAAGTGCCTGCTTATGTGGTTACTTGTATTTATTATTTTGTACTTCACAAATTTTAAAATATTCTGGTGAGCTTAATTATAATAATGTCCAGTGTTAAACTAAGTCAGGAATTCTATTTTATTATTTAAAAACATATTTATTCGGTTTTTTACAATACATTTTGTTTGTATATAGAAACCTAAAAATGGGTACAATATTTGTTAACTTTTAAGTGTCTCGCGTGGTAGATACTTATATTTTACTGAATTTTGTAAGTTTTAAATTGTACATATATAAAATTTAATTTAATATTAATATGTGACTTTTCTTAAAAGTATAATGGAGAATTTGAATAACCGGTCAATTTCAGTTGACAATGGTAAAATTTGTTCTTTTGTATAGGTATATGCTTTGCTTGTAGCTTTTTTCCCTAGTGTTGCCAACTATAGCGGTAAGTATAGGGTAAGTCACAGTGCCCGCTTGGGGATCCCCTAAAATCATTAAAGCACCAAATGAAATGAAATACAAGATGGCAAATAATTTGCAATTGTATCCATTTTGTAGTTGCACTCTTGATAAAATAACTAACAACGCTGCACCCGCATTCCTCTATATTGATATTTAAAAAAAATTGTCAGATATAATCTCGTAATCGTTTAATTAATGTGGATCAAAACCACCTGTTTTGTCGTTTTCTCGACGAAAATAGTACGTAATTTTGCTCAAATTTGGACATCTGGAAATAGTTCGAAAAAACTAAATCGTGTTTGCTTGTTATACTGTGCAGGTGGTTATGCCTTTACATTGTTTCATTATAGTTATTATACAACTATAAGGGAGATATGAATATTTCACTGGTTTGATTGTCGCCTCCTGTCAAATAAAATTGGCGTAATGTCGAACTACGTGCTATCAGAAGCGCCGAAAGCCCGTGAATGTTGGTTCCGGTAAAATCTGAAGCTGCTTACAGTAAACTGTATCATGATTATCCAGAGTGGAGAAGAAAAAATTATCAAAGTCCTCGTTTGAGATCGAAGGGACTTCAGCGCATTTTTGTGTGGCAGATCAGTATTCTCTATTAGCCACTTTCGACTCAACCATCAATAACAGATCTTGTCGAAGGCTACTACATTCACTAACCGCTTCCCACTTTCCGCGTGCACCCGCAATTCGCTTTTAAAGTTTTGACTCCTCCATCAGTAAGATCATGTCGAGGGCTACCACATTCCCTTTGACGGTACCCACTTCCGACGTCCCGTTCAGCCGCAATTCGCGATTGAAGATTTGACTCCACTATCAGGAAGATCGTCTCGGGGGCTACCACATTTCCTTTGGCGGCACCCACTTCCGACGTCCCGTTCACCCGCCATTCGCGGTTGAAGATTTGACTACACCATCAGTAAGATCGTGTCGCGGGCTACCACATTCCCTTTGACGGTACCCACTTCCGACGTCCCGTTCACTCGCAATTCACTTCTATTGGCGACACGAGAAAGAGAGACAGCGATTCGAGATTTACGAAACGTTAAACCGCGTGAGTTCGCAACGGAAGGTAAAAGGCGCCCGAAGTAGACTACCTCTCGAAGACGCGCGCGCGCGCCTCGCAAAAGATCGTTAATTTCGCCCCTATGACAAAAAACAAAATTCCGCCACGCAGGAGTTGTGCGCGTTTAGAACATCTTTCCGACGACACCAATTTGAAAAGAATCGAACCAAAACTGTAGTAGAAGATAGGAAAAAACTGAAAAACCTTCACGTTAGTATACTACGCTCGAGGATGACGCCCAGATGTCGCGAACCCCACATCATGTAGCCATGTCCCTAAGGTTGACAAATTTCACGGCCCTGTAGATAAACGTACACCCGTTGCCTTTCTACAAGAGTTCTTCTACGCGCCCACATTTGCTGCCAGCCAGCCAGCCAGCCGGCCAGCCAAAGTGAGATTAAAAGCTACTTTTTACAAATAAATTTGCAAAAATGCGCTAAAAATTATCAAAGTCCTCGTGTGAGATCGAAGGGACTTCAGCGCATTTTTGTGTGGCAGATCAGTATTCTATTAGCCACTGTTTACTCAACCATGAATAAAAGATCTTGTCGAAGGATACCACATTCCCTTTGACGGTACTCACTTCCGATGTCCCGTTCACCCGCAATTCGACGCGTTTGAAGATATAACTCCATCAGTAAAATCCTGTTGGGGGGGATACCACATTCCCTTTAACGGTACCCACTTCCGACGTCCCGTTCACCCGCAATTCGCGTTCAGTTTTAAAATGCAATAATTTCGAAGTTTGTAGGGAGCACTTACGTGTCAGATATAGAATTTAAGAAGATTTTTAACAGAAACAACCCCTATTTTTGACTGCGAGCAGAGAACAGTGTATTCCGTTTAAAACCAACTCTAATTTGCTTGAATTATTCCGAAATTGCCATCAAAAGGTCTCTAGAGTTAGTTTTCAGTTTTAAAATGTAATAATTTCGAATTTCGTAGGGATCACATGGCAGGTATAGAATTTAAGAAGATTTTGAACAGAAAACCACCCCTATTGCTGACTGCGAGCAGAGAAAAGTGCATTCCGTTTAAAATCGGACTTTAATTTTCTCGAATTTTTGTCAAAATTGCCCTCGAAAGGCCCTACCTTTACCTTTAGAGTTAGTTTTCAGTTTTAAAATGCAATAATTTGGAATTTCGTAGGGATCACGTGCTAGAGATCGAATTTAATAACATTTTGAACAGAAAGCAACCCCTATTTGTCATTGCCAGTATAGAGAAAAGTGTATTCCGTTGAAAATCGACTTTTAATTTGCTCGAATTTTTGTCAAAATTGTCTTTGAAAGGCTCTACCTTTTCCTTTAGTAATAGTAGTAGGTAATATATTTCGTTGACCCATTCAAAAATTATAATTGTTTAGTCGCGTCAGATAAATCTCAAATAATTTTAAAAATATTTAGAGGTAGTTTTCAGTTTTAAAAAGCAATAATTTGGAATTTCGTAGGGATCACATGCGCTAGAGAACGAATTTAATAAGATTATGAACAGAAAACAGCCCCTATTTTTGACTGCGACCAGAGAAAAGTGTGTTCCGTTTAAAATCAACTCGAATTTGCTCGAATTTTTGTCAAAGTTGTCCTCGAACAACCCTAAGATCGTGTTGGGGGCTACCACATTCCCTTTGACGGTACCCACTTCCGACGTCCCGTTCACCCGCAATTCGCGTTTGAAGATTTTTCTCCACCATCAGTTAGATCTTGTCGGAGGTTACCACATTTCCTTTTTCGGTGCATACTTATATTACACCCACATTTTGGTGGATCTCGCTAAAAACCTTCCACAAGATAGTACTTAATTTTTGAGGGGCACTTCTCATTGCTCGAGCTTCTATTGGCGACACGAGAACGAGAGACAGCCATTCGAGATTTACGAAACGTTAAAACGCGTGACAGAAGAATTCGCAACGGAAAGTAAAAGGTGCCCGAAGTTGACTACCTCTCGAAGACGCGCGCGCGCCTTGCAAAAGGTCGTTAATTTCGCCCCTAGGGCAAAAAACAAAATTCCGCCACGCAAAATTCCGCCACGCAGGAGTTGTGCGCGTTTACTACATCTTTCCGACGACACCAATTTGAAAAGAATCGGACCAAAACTGTAGTAGAAGATAGGAAAAAACTGAAAAACCTTCACGTTAGTATACTACGCTCGAGGACGACGCCCAGATGTCGCCAACCCCACATCATGTAGCCCTGTCCCCAAGGTTTACAAATTACAAGGTCTTGTAGATACACGTACACCCGTTGCCTTTCTACAAGAGTTCTTCTACGCGCCCACATTTGCTGCCAGCCAGCCGACCAGCCAGCCAGCCAGCCAGCCAAAGTAAGAT